>NC_050524.1:24786141-24798934 GCF_002922805.2 Oryzias melastigma | reverse complement strand
TTATACATTTAACTAATATAAATGAAATAAATGATAATTAAGTAATCCTTACTTCAAAAAAATACAATTTTCTTTTTCTTTTATTTGTTTTTTTGTTATTTTCTCCTCTTTGTCCTCATCAGTCTTACTCTGCTGGGTTTAGTTATTTTAGTTTGGATCTTGGTAGTCTTAGTTTTCAGGCTTTGTTTATTTTAGGTAGTTTTGGTTAAGAGGAGCTGCTGACTCTGATGGTCGACATGTCTGGATCAGCAGTCTCCATGACTTATTTTATGATTGGTCATAGAGCCACCATGGAGACATAAAAGAAACACATGTGGATCTGGAGCTGCAGGTTACAGACTCCTGGTTTAACTGAAAGTCTTTAGTTAAAACAGTCGTTTTTGTGTATTTCCACAACATGGCAAAGCGATGATTCAGGGAGCAAACGGATTTATGACTCATTTATCATGCTAATAGCACATATTTCCCTGCTTTTATTTTTAAATAGAATCCTTCTAACCCGACCAGAAACGTGCTTAAATACAGATCCTCCTCCAGCGGCAACGCATGTTTTATTCTAATTTAATGTCCGCAGATAATTAAAAACATATTTCCATATCAGCCACTGTGACAAACATCCCCTGCAGTGCAGATGTGCTGATCTGCATCTGCTTTTTTGTTTTGCAGGTCTCATTAAGGAATCAGTCAATGATGATTACCACAAATGGCATTTAATCGGCTCGCTTAATTTGGCAACCGATTAATTGGTTAAGCGCTCCCAGCAAAATGTGTGCAAACTTGCTGGAAGTGAGTGGGTGGACTTGTGTGACCATGTGTGAGGCGGTGACATTTCTCCGGTCTTTGATCTGCCGTGTTTTCAGTCCTCGAGTCGTGCATGTCAGACAGCGCGGCGTGAGAATGCGCGGGATGTTTAGAGGTGAGTGTGGGCTGGCACAGATAATACTCGGCTTCACGTGTCGCCTTGTCGTCGCCTTGAGCTGCTTTTCCCTATGCACACAAAACGCACACAGTCAAACATCACATGACTCCAACCTCCTTCTTCTTCTGTGCCCCGGGCTCTTATCAGCAATTCATTTCCCAGTATCTGAGCCATCAATCATTGGGGCTTGTCCTCAAATGCTGCCGCGGCTGCTAAAAACAATGGAAGGCAGCGATGTACACACAGAGAGACACTGACAAGCAAGGAAAGAGAAGGGCTTTCAATTAAGATTGCAAGTGGCAGGCACTGCTAAGAAACAAAACTTTGCCTTTCTAGTACAAAAAGTTTCTTTGTGGAGCTGAAACTGGTTTAGTCTTTGCAATAAGTGCTTGTTTTTAAAAAAAATATTTTTGTATTCATGTAATCCATTGAGCAAGAGGTAGACATGACACTACGTACACACCGGGTATGTGATGAACGCACAAAACGGTCATTCTTGAACTCTCTTTCACAGTACGGTTTTGACACTGGACTCTCACAGTTGGAAGAGACTTGGTGCACACTGTCAAAGCAGTTACAATCTGGTGAATCTTGTTCCAGGCTTTTTATCTCACAGCTTCATTCCAAAACATGAAAGATTTGGTATCATAGAATTTCAGCTGGGCACAAACTGCAATTATTAATTTGTCCTCCATGATCACTTTTCAGACAGTTTGTTGAAAAGGATGCAAGTTATACCTTACTACCAAATCAAAGTCCCTGATTGGTCAAAGTTCAACTGGTTTAACTTTAAACTGACGTTCATTGGACACAAGTTGTGTATGTATAATGCAAAAACTGACTTCAAAATTTGCATAAGTAGAGTTTGGAAGGTTGAAACGCATCTATTTACGCGTTTACATAGACGTTTATTGGAAGTGGTCACTTGAACAAGCGTGGTGGGACAGTAGTTTGACGTAGGTTGTGTTCATTGACTGATTAAGAGAACTGGACCGAGTGAGTGTGATTTCATCCACAGAAAATGACTTATTTCCAACCAAATAAAGTCAATTCAGTCGCTATTTTTTTGTGATATGACAGCTGCCATGTTGGAACCAGAAATGGACAGTAAGCAGTGATATGTGAAAGCCAGTCTGAGTCTACATTGCTGCGACAACAATCTTCTCCAATCAGGAGTGAGCTTCTTGGATGGCCACACCCCTTACACTGAAAGCAATCAAACATGTTGCATGTTCAACATTAGACCACATCATTTTATTAAGGTATCTGATTGGTCAGTTTATAACTTGAATAACTTGCACTGCAAAAAATGTAATTGAAAAAAACAGGATTATCAAGAACATGTTAAGAAAATGGAAAATAGAACGACAGTGTAATTACTGTTTGTTTCTCTGAAGTCTATGGGATTTCAGTTTTTTTGGAACCAGTGGATGCTTCCTATTTGGAACACCAGGTGGAAGGAGTCACTCAGTCCAGTTCTCTTTTACAGTCCTTGGTCGTGTCAGTATTCCTTCACTGCTCACTACTAAGTTCACTATATGGTGTGTGCACTCTTTTGTAGAGCTGTCTGAATCGACATTTCCAAAGTCCAGTGCTCCACAAATTTCCCGAAAGTCTCTGTAAAAACTAGTGCGCATTGATGATCACTAGATTGTCGAATATAGACCACAATGCATTGTGTTTGAATGCTTTTTCATGTATCGAAAGAAAAGTATTTATTTTTATAAACCATCCAAGTTTTCATCTTCAGAAAACACTAGATTCATAAATAATTTGTAAAATGTTCATATTGATTTGTCTTTTTTTTTTTTTTTTTTGGGCCCGGGGTCATATTTGGCCGGAAAAAAAAAGTATTCAACATGGTGTCTGAATTTCTCTAAAGATCCAGGTCACAAGATAGTAGTTTAGTGGGGAGGAGGGAGGGAATTCGGACACACAGTACCCTCAATCTGGGCCATAGTTGACTGCACACTCATTCACATGAATAATTAAGAGTCACTGATCCATAACACATGACTTCCAAAGTTTTGGTTTTTGGGAAGAAGATAGATTAATTGTGGAAAAATCTATCCAAGTGAGGAACCATTTAAAGGCCCCTTCCTGCTGTGAGATGAAAGTATCTAACTCCACCATGCATTTCCCAAAACAATGCAGCCTTAGATCTTAGAAGCTTAGTTTGTCAAGAATATAATTAGAAGTTTTTCACATAAATTTCTGCAATGTAAAGCGTGCAATGTTATTCATTTGAATCACTCAAAACGCATAAAAATGAGATCGGACGTGGCAACCTTTGAAAATCAACTGTAGACTGTCATTACAACTAATTTCCTCTATCCTTTTTATTACAAGTTATTTATATTTATACCAGTCACTGTTTATCTTTTAGTATTATAAATTCATGCTTTAAGGTTCAGATTAAAAAAGAAAAAAAAGATGGTGAGGTGCCAGGAGAGCTGCATTGATAGAGTCTGGTGGGCGTAAGAATCTGCAAGACATGAAGTGGAAAAAAAATGTTCTCAAATTTACCATAATTATGACATGAGGCATATGAGGCAGCAGGGGGGTGTGGTTATTAAAATGTCAAATATTCAGTTGTAATAATGAATAAACAAGGTTGAGTTGTCACACACAAAAAGATAAATATTGTTGAGTTTTTTTAACACTGAAGGAGAGCCTTTTATAAAAAAAACGCACACATCTAGAAAAAACATACTTATTTAGCATTTATGTTTATTTTCACAGTCAGCAAGTCTCATTAGCACCTTAATATCATGTGTAGTAAACAGATGGATTGTAAATACGTTTAAACACGTATGCATCTATAATTAGATACATTAAATAGGCAAAACACACCTTAGGTTACGGGCCGAACAGGACAAACATTTATTGCACTCTCTAAAACTAAATTTTAAACTTTAAAACCTTAACTTTTTAACAATATTATGAAGTAAATATATAGCATTACCAGCAATAATGCTAGTGTGAATGTGTAAGCTGAATTTGGATGCTTAAGATGCTAGTGCTGATAGCAAAAAACGCTGAAGCCAAAACCCAGCTAAAATATTAGCTAAATCCCTCATTAGCCCCCCCAAAAAAACTTAGGTGAGCCAAAACAGCTAGCATGTAGCTGGAAATATAGCTAAATAGCTTAAAAAACTGAAAAAACCCAAATTAGCTGAAACAGCTAGCGTATAAATATTAGCTAAACTCCAAAACAGCCTCAAAAACATTATTTTTAAAAAGCCTTAATTAGCCAAAGCAACTAGCATGCAGCTGAAATATTAGATAATCTCCTGAATAGCCTAAAACAATCTTAGTAAATGCCAAAATAGTCCAAAAAGATAGCAGAATGTCAATTTTTAAACGTTAAAAACGCAACTTTTAACATAATTATGAATAATAAAAAGGCAGGAATATTATTCCAGAATAAATCAACTTAAACCTTAAATAACTTTCAATATTTTGCTCTCCATAAAAATATATGTTATCAAAATTATATGTTAAAAATAAGTGCAAGATATCATCGGACCATTAATAACAATAAAATAAATAACTAAATAAAATGATGTGGAGGGCAACTTAAAGGGTAACCAAACCCTATATCAACTTTTTCTGGCTACTGACCTCTCTAAATGGTCAAACTTGTTTAATTCTTGAAAATAGTCAAAAACCATCTATGCTGCCCCCTACAGGTTGAATGTATGTATTACATTTGAATTTCTTGATTGGTCAAACCTTCTAAGTCCCACGTCATTTCAAAAGGCCTATGTCATGATCTGCAGCTCCAGTCATGTAGAACAGTCCTGTTCTTCAGCCCCGCCCCTCTGACTGGATTTTCACATTTCGGCTGTGGGCGGAGTCAGCCTCTGACTGTCCTGTTTGGCTACACTTTAGTTCGTCAAACGTGTGCATTTTAGGCTTCCAGGATGTTTGATTTGGATTTCTGAAATGCTCAATACAAGTTTTAATCAAATGCATTAAATTGTTTGTGCTTTGATCTGATAATGCAGAATGAAAGCATAAATGTTTCCTTGTCTTCTGTCTGGGGGTGAGGGTCACTGACGGCATTGAAAACCATGCAGAGCGTCTAATTTGGCATAAACTGCCGTTCAGGGTGGACACGTGTGCTGAATTGCACCATTTACTCCCCCAGCAGAGTCATTGGGCACTGCCTCTGACAGGGAACAAGCCCCGGATGTCCTGTGAAGCTGCTTCTAGGCCATAAGCAGCAAAAAGCGTTGACCGCGATGCTTTCTTGTCCTCTTTAGCTCTTGCTGGGTCGGACTCCTGTAAAACTGGTGACTTTAAAAATGTGAGCAATAAAAGCTGCAGATGGCCTCAAACACAGGGACTATTAGGTTCTGGTTTTCCCTCCGTCTGTTGCAGCTTGAACAGAACTCGTGCACCTTTGATTCCTCATAAAAGCAGAGGAGCCTCAGCAGTGCACCTTCCTTCCGGATGCAGGATTTCTATAGGAGTGCATGACACATCTGTGAACACATACCATGAGAGTTGGGTTTTACTTGAAAAGGCCTTTGTTTTTGTTGTGCAGAGTGTTACATCTGACTTCAAAGGAGATGGGTTGTGTTTTGTACTTTTCCCAAAGGTGTAGTGGGATGCTGTCTGTCTGTGAGGAAGCATGTACTGCAGGAGTTTTAGCTCAGTCGTTTCACTTTTTGTGTCGGGTTGACTTCAACTCTGCTCCACCCAAATAAAAAACCTCACCCCTGCTTTATTTAGAGCTGAAACTACCCTCCCACTGCACCTTGTGAGTTGTGTTCACATTTTACTAGCCAATATGAGGTTGACTAATTTTCCATTGGCTGGCAAAAGGTGAAAAGTAAAAATACTTTCAGTACTGATGGAAAACAAGAGGTAGCAACAAATACAGTATAAATCTCACTGTTGTGTTAATATGTTGTGGACAGACTTTGAGTGTAAGCTAATTTATGATGTAAACCTCTAAAAACTTTTAAAAGTTTTGTACAAACTTGTTAGAAATTTGATCCATCTCATTATGGGTCAACTATTTCTTTGGTAATGAGAGTCTTGGATCAAGCTTCTAAACTGTGTTGGTAATATAAGTTATTTTTTTACGTATTGAAGTAACTAAACATATTTATGATATTGTTTTTACTTAATGCTAAACAACTAGTTACTTTGAAAGGATTTAACTAACTGCAAACCAATTGAACCACCAGCCAGTTACACGGTTAACCTAATTTTATTCGGATTGATTGGATTAACACTTGAAGAATTATGTATGTCAAAGCATGTGCTGTTGTTGGCAACACCTCAACTGGGCGAGTTAACAATGGGATGCATGATTCTCATTGGCTAAGGGGAGTGTCAAGTTTCACAAAAGCCAAATGGAGCCAAAGTTTTTTTACACAAAAGCCAGAACATTTGTTCCACACACAAATAGATGAAACAAATGTGGCAGAAATTGTGAGTCTAGAGCAACTTAATTCAAAGTTGTTGTTTTCTATGTGGAGATATAAGAACTACTTTAAATTTGTTGAGGTCAAAGTCAAGAACGTGTCCTTAGAAGGAAAATGATTAGGAGTGAGGATTCTGTCGACATTTTCTGCAGATGTATACCAGACCAGCTGTCTGAGATTTTAAGTTTGGTTTATTTGATTTGGACTACAGAGTTAAACACACTTTAAAATGGCTTAAATGATAATTGAGATGTCTTTATTAAGTGCTTTTCTACCTAGCTTTGAAGACCCAAAGTACTTTACAGTCACAGACCCGTTCACCCATATGCACACAGTGATACCCCTCTGCAGCCAAATGCTGGCAAAGTGGGGTGCACTATCTTGTCCAAGGACACTTGAGCCTCGTTTCCACTGAGCAGTTCGGTATGGTAAGAAGTATTACGGTACGGTCCGGTTAATTCTGACGAGAGCTTCCACTCAGTTCAGCCTTGCTTCCCCTGAGCGGTTTGTTTTCACGGCACATGCGTGATGTAGACCGCTAGCGTGTCACTGTACAACCTCAATGGAGATCATCCAGCAGCTCGTCTTTTTCTTGCTTTACGTTTGCTCATCGTGTCAAACAGGAGTTAATGTTGTTTGAGCTCGTCTTTCTATTGCTTTACTTCTGGTACAGACCCCTCCGTGTCCCTTTTTGACATTTCGGGTGTTCCTAACTCGTCGTTTTTTGATGTGTTGACTGTTCGTAAAATCAGGACGCAGTACCGGACACGGACTGGTCTTCGGGGCACGTCCGGTTCTGGTACCTAAACCCGGTACTGGTATGCTAATCTGGCATAGGACGTAGTACCAGACCCGAACCAGTACCGGAAGAGGCACCGGGGCATGAACCGGGCCCGTACGTGAACCGGTACCAGGTTACAGTTAAGGGACTGCGTTAGGGAACCAGTGCACTCTGCATCCCAGTACTGGACTGGTTACAGTTCCCGCCCCAGAGGTTGGGAAATTGTGGTTTAATGGGGACACCCAAAACATACTTTTTTGACACAGAGGGGTCTTTAAAGGCCTCGTGCGGTGAAAATCGTGATTTTTCTTAAACTGCAATAAAACATTAGTATTTATGTCACAAATGAACCCCCGTATAATCATTTTGTCACCCGCGGCCCCGTGCACTCTCTTCAAGCGTTCAAAGATAGCGCGGTCGCTCAGATTTTGGGCAGCCACCGATAAGTAGGTCATAGGTCGTGTGACGTCAGTACAGGAACATCCAGCTAGATCCGCTAGTGTTGTGATGACTTTCTGGGCATGGAATTACTTAACATAATAGAATTTGGACTGCCGTGGATTTGGGGATTCGAACGGGATAATAGTGAATAGGAGTGTGGTATTTGGGTGCAGTAATGTGCCAAAGAAGGGGGTCTCCCTTCATGAAATTACCGTTTCAATGAAGGAGAGGGGCGCTCTCCGGTCAGGGGGAGGCTTTGAGCCCTCCGGAGGAGGAATGCGGAGGGTGAACGGGCACCTGGCGGGCACGCGCCGGACAGCCAGGGTGAGGCCTCCGCGCCGCGCTGAGGGGGGTTTGCGGTTCCGAGGCCCCGGGCCAGGCATGGGGGGCGCCGTGGGTTCGCCGGACGGTCGTCCAGCGCCGGCAGCCAAACTCTGCACGAAGGGTTTTTACTCCCTCCCGGGGCCTTGAGGCCGGCGGGGGTGGCCTCCGCGCAGGGCGCAGGAGGAAAGAGGACCCGCGTGGGGGTTGGTTGCGCGCGGGCGAGGGAGGCCGAGAGGGCGGCGGGGGAGCGAGTCCACCCGTTGCCGCAGCAGCAGCAGACCCGGGCGGGGGGGCTCCGTCCGCCTCGGCCCTGGAGGAGGACAACAAAGGATGCTCCGCGGCAGCGGCGGCGCCTTTCCTTTTCCGGTAATGATCCTTCCGTAGGTGAACCTTGTTAGGACTTTTACTTCCTCTAAATAGTCAAGTTTGATCGTCTTCTCGGCGCCATCGCTGTATGAGCTTTCACCATCGTCATCCGAAGCCCCTGTATCCTCAGATGAGGAAACCTCCGGTTCAAACTGGTAGGGCTGTACACCCTCCGAACCCTGTGTCGTTAAAATTCCCGTGTTTGATGAAGGCTCATCACCTTCATCCAAAGAAATATCCGCTAAATCGTGGTCTACGTCGCTTCTCAAACCGTCCTCCATTGTTGTTTACACTCTGGGATCCCTGAAGTGACGTCACGCGCAGCCCCCGCCCATCACCACCTATCGCCCAAATTTAGAGCTGTGCACAACCATAAAATGATCAATAAAATCGCGCTGGATCATTTTAAGTGAATATTTTTATCAGATTTGTTCCATTGACTTTCTAAATTAAAATTTGCCACTGCACGAGGCCTTTAACCAAATGTCAATATGTAACGAGTTGGGAGTGAGAATGTGTTGGTATAACAGGAATTTTTAGTACAGACTCGTGACCAGAAGACTACTCAGAAAACTGCAAAAACCTGAATGCTAACAAGTATTGGAAACATTAGTGCTATATTGGTGCTTTCTAATGTCATCATCACTTTTTGCCAATCAACGGGTGGCTGCAGCAGCTCCGCCCCACTTTTCAGTGGACCTACAACCAATGGGGGCCCCCAAAAAGAATGGTTCGGAACTGTTAAAGGGGTCCATTTTACAATGGAAACTCTCAAAATACCAAACCGGACTGTACTGGACTGCTCCATGGAAACGGCGCTTTGGACACATAGGCAGAAACCAAACCTGCATTCTTCTGACCAGTGGTCGACCGCTATACCTTTGCACCACCAACATACTGTAACTTTATGTTTGATGAGAACCAAATACAAACAGTAGCTTCGTTTTTCACATTCATGTGTTAGGTTACTTTTCTTAGTGACTTTTCCTATAGAAACATTCAGTTACCAACTCTAGCAAGGATAAAGTAGTGATTTCTATAATTGATTCTTTTTTTGAGGTCATTCCCAACGCTGGTTCTAAGACAGGAAATCTTCAGCCTGGTGTCTTTAAACTCTTTGTAATTGGTGTCTTTTCTTTCCTAGCGATTTGTCACCAACAGATAGATGGTTGCAGAGGGCCTTTTTTGCTTTTTTCTTCTGTTTTTCTGCTCTTAGCATGAAAAGAGAGGGTCTCTTATCCTATTACTGAGGAGAAATTACACTAGAGGATAAAATAGTTGAAAATTGACTTCTTAGTGTGTTCAGAGGTGACTTTTCAAAGCACGCCGTGGCATTAAAATACACATTTGCTGTCCTGCAGCTGGTGAAAGTGTCAGGCTGCCTAATGACAAAGGAAGCTGACTTTCATCTCATCTTTCTCATTCTTTTTGTGATTACCATAATGGCCTGTTGTTCCCCTTCATCTCCCTGTGCGACTGATTTGTTTGGTCTCAGAGACGTGTGGAGTTCCACTCTTTGTTCCTCCTGTTGGGAGATGTTGACTTTTGATGGATTTCAGTTTCTCTGAGTGAATTCAGCTGAGGGAACGCTTCACTGGGACTTTTCTCCTGCATAGTTAACAGTGAAATGAGACTTTGAGCAAAGATTGCTTCAAAGCCAAACACTTCTTCTATCAGTCAATGTCCCTGGTTTAAACCACAAGAAGGAATTTCGAATTTTCTTCTTATTTTTTTTTGTCAAAAATTCTATTTATTTAATAACTGGGTCTGCATAAGAGTTTCTAGCACTTAAATGTTGAAAAGCCTGCAATAATAAGCCCAAATTCATGTCTCAGGGAGCTTTAGTGACTCCCTCAGTCATTAAGCTCATCATGCTTGTCTGAATTTAATTCTCTTATTATCAAATACAAACTGCTCATTATTCTAAACTGTTACATAGTCTCAGAGCCGCATTTTCTTACCAAGGGACCAAAACTTTATTGAATTTATGCATGTGCACAATTGTTTATTAGAAGTTTTTTTTTGTCCATTAGTTTGCGGAATAATTACTTAAATGAATATGTGTGTGCATGATTGCTTGATTGTGGCCCTGTGACATACTGGTGACCAGTCCATCATTGGTCAGGATAGGCTCCAGCAGCCCTGTGGTTCTGTAAGAGAATAAATTATTTCCCAACTTGGATCATCCACTTTTAGTGTCAAAACTTACAAATAATGAAAACAAAACTGTCTCAGATAGACTGTTTGAATGAATGATCTTCTTTCCATCAACAGCTCTGCTGCACATGCACTAAACCCTCATCTGTTCCTAGTGTCTAGTTCAGGAGAAGAGAAGATGGTATCTTGGGGCGGAGCTACTCAGCTCAGCTTCAAAAGCCACGCCCCCTCAGAGAAGATTTTGGAAACAGAGACTCAGATCAACATGAAAAATGGCTTTTTAAGACATTTAGGTTGTGGGATTTTGGTTAAAAACTTAATAAAACACTACTGGGAACGTTTTTTCTAAAATAAAACAAAAATGTCACACGGGTGCTTTGCAGACTTTTATATCTGGAATCTTTTTGTCATGACATCCCTTCTGTTGACCTCCACTGCCCTTCATGGGATTAAACATTGACCTAAACATTACACATCCAAATGCTGATTGGGATTTTTTAATTTTATTTCATTTTTTTTTTTTTTTTACTTTATTTAGGTTTACTTTTAAAACGAATTGATTCACTCCTTTGCAACCTCTCTGTCCCCCAAAAAAATCAACTCCCATTCATGGTATGATAAAATCTAGGATGCATACTAAAGACTTCTGGCTTACACTTAGTGTTTGGCTGTTCATTTCTCCAATTCCTAATATTTTTTAATTAGTTAAGAAGAATTAATTCATATAAGTTTTTTTTTATTTACACAACGTCTAAATAATCGTAACACTTTTGCACACAAATGTAAAACCCGAGGTGTCTGTTGGGCCAAATATTTGTACTTGTTCTTTCTTGTTTTTCCTCATTTAAACCCTGCAGCTGCATCGATCCAGTCTGCCTACACATTCCAATTAATTATCTGCAGAATTTGGCCTCATTAATGTCCATATTTGCTCCAAATGACTGGAGCAGCCTAGTTTTCTGAAATTGATTTTTTTTTACTTTTCCTATAAGGGATTATAGTGAACTGTTGAAGAAATCATTGCCATTGGAGTAGTGGCACTTCCCTCTATACTTCAGGCAGTTTCAAAAAACAAAAACACAATTGCTTCATTCAAACGAGGCTTGCTCTAAAAATAGCGAACGGCGCCTCTTTATTTTCCACTTCAGGTTCTCGGCGACATCAAAGAGGCCGCCCTCTTTTTCTCAATCAATCTGGAAAGAGTCTGTAATTATTGTAGTGAGACAGGAGACAACTTTTTTAGCATTGCAATTAATGAGGCTTGTTAACATCAAAGGCAGGAAAAGACCAGAGGCTGACTTTTAGATGGAAAAATATTGCAGGAGGATCAGCTTTACGTTGAGAGTCTGGTCTTCTGAAATGTGTTTGAGTGGAGACCAGACGGTTCAAACGGGAAATGTGGAAACAGAGCAGAGCTGACGGAGCATTTAAGGCAACATATTAGATCCTGAGTTTATGCATTTGTTAAAGCAAAGTAACGTTGAGGTCAGTGGAGTGAAAGAAGGAAACAAAGGCATCTCAAAATCCCACTTTGATTTTTTCCCAGTGTTTTGTTTTTACATTATGATTATGGCATTTTAGCCAAAATAAAAACAAAACTGACAAAGTTTCTGCAGAGCAGCAGGAGTTCATAAAATTTCCCTCTGAATTGTGGGCGGTACCATTGGCTAAGATCAACCCTGCCCCTTTACCTTAACTGTTGCTGAAAGCTCTCTGTTTACATTCTCTCCTGCTAGGTTATGCCGGGTTTCACATCTTATACCTAACAAAACATATATCAAACAAATAGAGGAACTGCACACATAGAGCACATTGTCCGTTCTTTAAAGAAATAGGAAATCCTCATATAATATAATTAAACAATCCAAAAAGTGAGTAAACAAGACTTAGAGTTCATCCATAATGATATTGTTTCAATTCAACCTATCCATATTTAGCTATATCTTTAGAAATATATGTATATTTGAATATATATCAATCTCTAATTTAGACATTTAAAAAGTATGTTTCTTTATTCCAGTTCTCATTTACTGTGTCTATTTTCAATTTCAAAATATTACAGATTTTTCAAAATAAAATACCCCCACTGAAAAATGCAATGTTTTTTTTGTTTTTTGTTTTTTTATCTAAGCAGACTGTAGAGATTAAAATACAGTAAACACACAAAAAACACAGATCAATGTAGTGGGCAGACTACAGAGCGGGGGTGGGGGTGGTTCTGGGAGTCTAAAAACATAATCAAAGGAGAGCAATTGGCAATAAGTCAAGATGGGTGATGTCAAATTAATTATAGGAACTGTAAATGCCCACAGCAGAGCAGAAGCGCCTGTAGACCGTCGCGGAAAAATACGCGTCGGTGTGAAC
>NC_050524.1:24761374-24785716 GCF_002922805.2 Oryzias melastigma | reverse complement strand
CTCTGTATTTTGCCATTTCCTGCTGTGGATGTTTAATAAACCCACCTGCTAGCACATGGATCCAAACGCCTCCGCGCCTTCGTTACACTAAAAACATAATCAAAGGAGAGCAATTGGCAATAAGTCAAGATAGGTGCTGTCAAATTAATTATAGGAACTGTAAATGCCCACAGCAGAGCAGAAGCGCCTGTAGACCGTCGCGGAAAAATACGCGTCGGTGTGAACTGGAGGTGAAGCGGATTCCGCGCACATTCCGCGCATACACCGTTTTCCAATCCTTCTGCGACCAGCATAAACCTGGCGTTATAGCCCCTCTCAACCCCAGCCTAACATTAGCGGTACAACAAAAATGGTGAACAATATCAGAGATTTCCAGCGTAACAGTTTTGATCTAGATGAGACGAGGAAAACAAAGACGTTCATGGATCTATTCGTTTAAAAGCAGATGCATCAAAATGGCTTGACGCTTGTGCATCGTTTCATCTGGTCTTGATTCACAATGATTTGAATAGAGAAATGATCAGAAATACAGTTTTAAGCTAATTTTCTGAATGTCTTCCATTATGAGGCTAATACCACAAGAACATGTTAAAAACACAATTTACATCAAATGTTCCTCATTCTGCTCATTATCAGTCTCTGAATGCTTTTTGGTTCCACAGAGCAGTTCTGACTAGATGTATTTAACATCGACACAAACAAATATTTTGTTTTCCAGAGCCTCAATCACTCATGGACAAAACTTTGTCAATTTTTTGTATATTTTGAAACATTTCATTTGGCTTTGAACAAGGAAAGCCCTGATCCTATCCTGCTAATCTGCTTATGTCTTTTACTGTTGAAAGTCTACAAACAGCAGGGGAACATGTGATAAAGGACAAACTGGGAAAGAGGTTATTGTTTCCCCACTCGGGAGACATGCCGTCTGAATCAGCTACTCCTCATCTTTCTGCAGTCACTCCTCATGTTACTGCTTTGGAAAGCTTGTGATCCATATTTCTGGAGGTTCCTGTGTTTGTTGTAACACAGTGGTCTTCGTTTTGTGGCCCCATCTTTCACCACAGTGCAATGAAGGGGAACAAGACCTTGACTGTTCATGACTAGCCTGAAGGCTTTAGCAAAAAAGAAAGTTTCGTGCACTCATCGGTGTGTGACATTCTCCTTTATGTGCTGAAAGCAGTTCTGAGCATCAGCAATTCTTAGACAAAACTCTTCACCTTTGCATGGAAATATGCAATTCTTTTGACTTACAACTCCATGAGTGACCGGAGGGGGAAAGAGGCTATCTGTCCCATCAGTGTTTTGTTAACCCTATGTGCCACTTCAGTGGTTCAGACCCCACGAGGACATGACCCCAACACTGCTGACTCAAGTGAAGTTTGCAAATAAACTCCCCATTCTGTCACCTCATGATGTATGGCAACGCGCTACCGCCCTACATCTGTCCAGCAGAGGAAGCCGCTCAGCTGGTGTGAAGCACACTTCCTCTGTCATCAAACCTCCAAGGACTTTTGCATTTTCTCTCATTCTTCCTCAGCATCCACAACACCCTGGAGAGGAGGTCAACATTAGTGTCAGAAATTAGAGACATCCAGCGCCGCGTTGAGCATAACAAAGCCGGCGGCGGCGACAGACGAAGAATTCATTTAAGCAGAGGTTGTAATTTTTCCAACATGTGGAGTGAAAAACCCGCCAGTGATTCACACTGAGGCTAACGCATGTGTAAAAAGTCCCAATGACCACGAAATATCTTTAAGTTCAATGACAAAATGTAGGCTTTGTTGTATGAAGAAGGAAGTATGCATTCTTGCAGCATCTCTAGTTCATGCGGGTCATCTTTGTGGGTCTTTGTGGTCAGCAGTGAGTGAGGTGGTTCCTCCTCACTTCCAAGGTCAAAAGAAACAGCCTGTTTGCTGCACATTACACACCCATCAGATATGGAGCGTTATTAGCATTCATCCAGTCATGTTTCCTGCAACCTGATGAATGCAAGTCCAATATTCCTGCTTTTTTATCTCTGTCTCTCATCTGCACAGCTCCTTAGAGTAATATCTGTCTCATTAACTGATAAGTAATTCACTGCATCTAACAGCTAATGGCTGACATTATTTACTGCTGGTCAGGCATTTCAATCAGCTTTACTTTTGTGTTTTTCTTGGTTATTAAAAAAAAGTTTAAACTTGTCGATCAGAAAGTCTCTTTAAAATCATAAAGGGGCAAGAAAGGAGCTTCATAATCACCCGATAATAGCTGCTAAGTGAATGTTTTTGTGGATGTTCGCATGTATCATCTTTATCTCTCTCTGTTGGACAAGCTCTGCTCACTTATTCAAAGACATACAGGAAGCGGTGCACATACATGTCCCTGAAGGACCATAAACACGAGGTCAGGAGAAAGAGAGAGCTGTTCCAGAGAAATGGATGACCTGTGAGAGCCATAACAGATTGTTAGGAGATAAAAGGAGGAACCGCCGCGGAACACAAGCTCTGGAACACTTTGTTGTGCAAATCAGTCACTTGTTTTCCCCTTCCATAAAAAGTCTAATGAAACCATAGCTGTTACTTTGAGGAATGGGAGAGGAGGTAAACAGAGGAGATAAATTAGCTGTGGTGGAGAATATCAGACTTAAAAAAGAATAAATCTACAGCAGGGCTGACAGTGCAGGAAAATGCTAACAGCGGAGGTTTGTGTGTTCTGTTTGCTCAGGAATACTGCAATCTTTGGACAAAAAAAGGAGTTTTATCATTGAATGTGTTCATGTGTAGGCAGAGGTAACCCCTGAAAGTGATTGGTTTATGCCTGGTTGACACTATGGTGTGGTTCACACCAGGGGCTTACCGCCGTGGTCCTCCGCGGAAGGTAGAGGATCGTTTTGAGGTCTGCTCTATTTTGTGTGCGATCCGCGTCAATTCTGCCAGGAAGTTATATCAAGATACATGAAAAAATCGAGTTATTTTCAACATATAACCAATTTTTCATAATAAGACACCACGATTGACATATGCGATTATGTCTTTGTAGGTTAATTGGTGACTCTAAATTGCCCCTAGGTGTGAATGTGAGAGTGGATGTGTGTGTGATTGTGGCCCTGTGACAGACTGGCAACCTGTCCAGGGTGTACCCCGCCTTCGCCCATCAGCAGCCGGGATAGGCTCCGGCACCCCGCGACCCCCAAAGGGACAAAGCGGTTTAGAAACTGAATGAATGAATGAATTATGTCTTTGTATCTAAACAGACTGTAGAGATGAATGTAAACAATCACAACACACACATACGTCTCTCTCTGTGTGACTCAAAAACAGATAAATTAAAGAAGTTTAGCCCTACCACCTACTTGCTTCTTCTTAACATGTGGTCACATTTTTAGGTGTTTAATTTAGCCATAATAGCAAAAGCAAAAAAAAAAGCACTTGCCGACCATTGCGGAAAAAATGTGCACTCCGCTCTGCGTCTCTTTGCGGTTCTTCCGCATCCAGTATGAACCTAGCATCATGTTACATTCACACCGCTCTCAGAAACACGCTTCAAGCAACTGCTTTCTTTGGAAAATTTATATAAAGGTGAGCGATTCTGGCTTTAAAGCTCGCATTCTCTCATAGCTACACAAGTTCCTACTGCTGTTTTCTGGCTCTGCATACAAAACGTATTGAACGAACAATGCCATTTAAACCAGGACAAATTTTGATCAATCAGGAACATGGATTTAATGACATGTGGATGTCATCCGTTTAGTTCACGGATGTTCCTACAATTAGAAAAATCAATCATGTTGGAAAAATTAAAGGGCCATAGCGTGCTTCTCTTAATAATTTCAGAGTAAATATATCCAATATATGATCATATATTACCATTCACACACTAAAGAACACAATATTTATTACATATTAATTATTTTTGTAGGTTTTTTTTCTCCTACATGGAAGTAAGATGCCTCGGTCTCTGAGGCTCTACCCAGTTCGTGACGTCATCCTAGAGCCGGCCTCGGCAGTGTGCCTGTGTTTTTCCCATGGAAATAAACAACATCCAAACTTTTGGAAAGATGGATATACATCTTTAGTAGCCAACACACCCCAGCTACACAGGTTCACAACACAAATACACTCGGCGACTCACGACTGTCTATGACCCGAGGGGTGGGGCACAGGCTGGGGTCTAAAGTAACGAACATCTGGCATTTTTGGAGACACGACACAATATAAAGATATAACCCTATCAACATACCGCTTTGTGCTTGTTTATAGTGAGGAATGAACACTATAAAACACTTAATAGTTTAAAACGTTGATTTTGCATATTATATGCCCTCTAATATTTGTGGTTTTTGCCTGAAGCAAGATGTGCATTGCTTCAACCTTTCGCACCGAGCCCCTTCCAATTGGAGGTGGTGGACATGTAGATTAAAAACAGAAGAAGAAGCCCCTCCCTGTGTGTCCAGTGTGAACACCACAGGATAGACGTGTATTCACGCGTTCTTGATGCCTTGTGTGTAAGCAGCCAATGACAGCCCATTCACCTTTTATATACTATTGAGGTCTATGTTTCTAAACTAGCTTGAAGCTCCAGCTTCCAAACTAAGACCAAAAGTAATATATAAATATGTGTAATGTAATGAGCTGTCCTCAGAGCCATATACAGACAAAGAAGTATTTGTTCACTCAATGTTTTTGAAAGTTTGAGCCGTTAAAAATAAACTGTCAGTCATCTTAATGGAGGGTTCATTTGAACAGAGAAAGATAAAAATCGTAAAGAAAATCAAGAAATCTCATTTAAAGAATTTATATTAAAAAAATGTTACTGTAGTAGCAACCCCGCCCCTCTTCCCTCTCCCATTGCTGGGAGCATGTGCCCCACTCAGCGTATTTTCTACATCACAAATACACTTTTTCAAACTGATTTTTTGTCTGCTCTTGATTTACATCAATTTGAATAAAGAAATACTCAGAAATACAACTTTAAGCTTATTTTTTTTTATTAAAAACACACAAAAAAACACACATTTCATCATAGTGGGTTTTTAAGAAAAGCAAAAACAGTGAATGCATGGCAAAACAGATCATCATTTTACAGTAAAGCCCCCTTTTTTATGTCAACAGTTGTCCAAAAAGAGATTTATTACAAACAAATTATTTATATAATGATTTAATTTCAATGTAACTCAGTGATAAGAGGAGAAGATGTCTTCAGTCTAGTTTAAGGCATTGAAATAACTGGCTGCACTCCTGTCATTCTGCTCCTATCAGCCGCAGAAGTGTCTTATGAGGATGTATTTATCCTTTTAGGGGTCTTGGTGGGGCATCAATCTAAATATAGATCATGTCAGGATAAAAACGCACCTAGACTGGCGAGCTAAAAATATCAGCAGCTGTAAACGACCACAGGGGAGAAAACAGGACAAGAAAGGTCGTCTGCTTTTTAACACAACTCTGTCACATTTTCTCTCCATCTCCGATATTCATTTTTCATCGTCCAGCTTCCTGGCAGTCTCCCAGCTCTCTCACACACTTCTGTTCCGCACAGGAAAACATCTCGAGGAGCAACCAAAGTGGAGACAGTCGAAAACGTAATTACGTTTGCATCCAAACTCTGCACATGCAGGCAAATGTGCATGAATGCATGCATAAATAATATTCTGTGGAAATGGACTCTGACTTAGTGGGTTCCTCAAGGTCGATGAGAGACAAGAGACTCTTCCAGAACCACACACACATCAGAGTAACACAGAGAAACAGCTTATGTGACACATTTAAGTCTCTCTTTTCACACTAACCATCTTGAAAACCTGAAGGACCTTTCTTCCTAATGTAGCCCATTACTTTCCCCTCATCTGTGGTGGATGAAATTTCTGTCAGCATCACACTTCCCCATGTGGAGCATTTTGGGCTAAGTAGTCCAAATAACATACCTCTAAAAGCCTTGGGAACGACTCTAACAGCTTGCCTTTTACTCTTCGAAGCTCCTACTCTTCTGGCCACTTTAGTCTCTATTTCCTCCCCACTTTCCGGCTTTTAACCACGTTAGAGGGTTCCTCTCCCATCATGCATCACAGTGTTATCAAAGCTGGCCACCCACAGTTTCTTAATCGTGCCGATGGAGGTGTGAAATGGAGTGTGCACACTCTGAAATGCAGCACACTTGTTGCCAAATCATTTTAACTTTGGCTATGGTGGACAACTTTGAGAACTTCAGGTCACTGTCACACACAGAGCCCCTCAGCTCACCTGTGTGGAAGCTAAGGAGGAATAAAACTTCCCAGCAGTTCGTTTGTCGCATTAGCTAACGCTGATTCTCACTGTTTCCACCTGGTTTTCAGAACTCAAAGATATGTCCAAGGTTTTAAAGTAATAACTTCTTCCAAAGACATACTCAAGCTGAGTTCACGCTGTCCTCTGCTGCACACGTTCAATGAAATGTCTATGCAAAAGCACTTAAAGTATCCTTTTAGTGAAACATAAGCTTCATTTCCACTGAGCGGTCCGTTAGAGTCCTGGTCGGTAAGGAGTGGTGCAGCACAGACCAGTTCATTCTGGCCAGTTCAGCTCAGTTTAGCCTCGCTTCCTCTGAGCGGTTTGTTTTCACACCGCATGCTTGATGCTAGCGTGTTGTTGCGTTATTGTAGTGCAACGACTAGAAAAGCAACAACAGAGGAGGTTATACAGCAGCTCGTCTTTTTCTGGCTTTACTTTTTGTACGTGTATAACAGGAATTTAATGTTGTTTGAAAGAAGATTGTGGGCGGCTAAGAAGAACACCACCTTAAAAATCTTGGAATCACTAGCTTAGTGCTATCTTGGCGCTTTCCAATGTCGTCATCACTTTCTGACAATCAGTGGGTGGCAAGAGCAACTTCTCCCTACTGCCTCTAGTGGAATGATGATGAACTGCAGGGTAGAACAGGGGGCAGGCTAACTTCTTTACTCTTGGGCCACAAAGGATTCTAAAGTTTGACAGAAAGGCCAGACAGGGAGTAAATCCGTGCTGTTTTTGTAATTCTACCTCCCAAAATAAAGAAATACCATAGAATGTGAACAAGAAACTTGCTTTAAAATAAATGTAGATATTTTTAAACAGAAAATGTTGGAGTTTTTATTTTAAAAATTGTGCGATTTATTCACATTTTAGAGCCAATTGCACAGATGGGTTGATGTCCTTCAGGAAAAAAGCAAACTTAGAGAAATGCTGTATTCATGTGGTGTTGGAATGATTGGAAAAATAACATCTTAAAAACAACAACTCTTCCAACAGCCCATGAATGCAGTGTAACTCTCTGCACCTAGACAAAGGTCCGTTTGTTTGTAGTGCACCATCTATGGGGAGACACCAGAAAATAAAACATTAAAAAGGGTTACCAGTATAATTTATTCAAGTTAGGCGAGCCAGATTAATTAGGTTGATGGGCTGTATGTGGCCCCCGGGTGGTAGTTTTCCCACCCCTGGGGTAGAACATATGGATCAGGGTATATCCAATGGGTTTTTAAGGAAAGTTTAGATCTTGCTAATGAGATAGGGGGTCTTAGAAATGTGTGTACCAAATATGATGCAAAAGGTGGTTCAAACCTGGAGAAGACTTCCTGTCTGCATGCTGCACAGCTGGAAAACGACTACTAATATTTTTTAGTGTTTTGATAATGCAGCACAGTATAATATACACACAAATATATACAGGATTCTATTTTTTATTTTGAAAAAAAAATTATGATTATGTTTTTGAGATGTACTTACTTTAAAATTAACATTAATGGTAGATTTAGATAGCTGTTCAAACGAGTTTTTGTGTATAAAAAGTGGTTTCCTGCACACAGAATGAAAATAAATAAAGCATAAACCGGAGACTGAAGAGCCACTCCAATGAAAATGGTGCTTTTGACATATTCTTGTGGTATTTTTCTGATGATGGAGGACATATATGAAGAAAATTACGAGAGCGTAAACATATGGTTGAGGGGATGTGGGGGCGGGCTTGCCAAGCGCCAACACTCCAGCCTACAATTCAGAGGTGAATTTCTAAAGAAGTCCTGCTGTTCTGCAGAAACTATGTCCTAGAAAATTATACCGGTTTTTCAATTTTTAATAAAAACGGCATAATTATCATTAAAAGAACACTTTTAAAAATAGATTAAAAGATGATTGGAGTGGGACTTTTAACACAAAGCATCAACTTTCACGAAACTGTCACGTTATTCCATCTTATCCTTTGAGCATCACCTGCTCCACATCCGTTTCCGCTCAGTGACAACCTCTGAAGGTGGAACAAACTATCAGGTTGAGGCAGAGCAGGCCACTCCAAGCAGCACAGCCAGGCCGCCATTAGAGGCGGAACTGAACCGCTGCATAAAAAGGGCTTTTGTTATGCAGCTGCTTTAACAAACACTGTCCGGTTTTGTTTGTGTTTAATGACCAACAAGGAAAAGCATAATGTCCAGCTCCAGCTCCAACACTGCGCCTGCAGCGCTTGGAATGAGAGGGATAAACGGATTGTCAATAAGGCCGAATTAACACATGCAAAGATGGCTGACCTCCGAAAGCGCCGCCGATTACGCCCAGTTAGGGAAATAACAAGGTGGTCGATTTGGTTTTAATTCCCGGCAGCGATGGCTGCTTGTTGTCAGGAGGCGGACACCGAGCTTGGCTTTTTATTTAGATGTGTCATCATCAGTCTAAGTGCTAATTAAAGTTGTCTCCCTCAATGGCTTGGCGTGTCTGCACATCCATGGGAACAGAGAAAGGATCCCCAATCTCCTCCAATTACAGAATTTCTACTTTGTACATATTTGGACATCAAATTGAACGACACTCAGCTGATAGGAAAAGCTGCAGCTGAGCAGGACTGATAACACTTCATTTAGCAGAGAGGACAGGCAGACATCTAGAATCCTGTTTTTATTTTAACATGTGCTTAATGATTTTGGTCTTTAAACACTTGTTTTTTCTTTATTTTTTCAAAATGATTGAGTTTATACAAAGTTTGTACAGCTTTGAACACTTGAAAGTAAAAATATTTAAATGTATCTCATTCATTTTCAAAGCAAACCAGTTGATAAATTGTCAAAAAAAACCAAAACTCGTAATTTCAGAGAAAAAAAAGGTACATTTATGAGATTTAAAGTTGTTAATTTGCAAGAAAAAAACTGTGTAAAATAGCTTTTTTTTGGTAGCTCTAACACTCCGTCCTAGGGAACAAAATCAATTGAATTAAGAATAAACTAAAATAATTTTTCTTTTCCATTCTTAATGCCTTTTTATAGAAAAAGCCAAAAGTTCAAATTGACAAGATAAACACAGTTACTCCTTGGTATTACAACTTATTAGGAAAAATCATAGTAAAAATGCAATTTTTTTAAGGAAAATACAGTTTTTTTGTTTTAAAGATTTCATTCAAATTAAGACTAAAATTCTGCTCAAGGGTAAATAATTAAATACATCAGCAGATGTAAGATTTTGGTCTAAATATTTAGACTGAGTTTTACCACAGTCATTTTTTAGCTTGTCTCTCTATCATCATGATTTTTAAAAGATTGTAACATTAAATTATTATAAAAACTAATGTTGAACTCCTGAGTTGTGCATTCAAGCCCATTTCCATGTCTAACTCTACTGCTCATAAACTATATAAAAAGTAAACAATGCAGAGTCATTTAACAAAACCGTTTTTGTTGTATGACTCCGTTTTGTTGGCGATACAACGACCAAAGTGCAAAAAATAAACCTGACCAATCACAGTTTTTCTGGAAGATTTTTTCTTGTTGACATGACAGAAACATGACAGTAAGAACCGAGCAGTTTAAAGACATAAACCTCCACAAATACATTGTTCAGCACGGCGGTAGAGAGTTGATCATTTGGGTTTGATTGGCTGAGGTCTTCAATCTGTCATCAATTTGGAGGAAACTGGGAAATATACAGGAAATAGATCACAATAAAAAGTAAAAATACAAAGACCCTTAAAAAATCTAAAGTATGAAGTCTTCTCACATTCCTGCACCATTTCCCCTCAAAATGTGTACAATGTCAATGAAGGTTGTCATATATCCATAGTCTTGAGGTTGAGTCATAGGAACTGCAGTCTGATTAGTCAGACTGATAAAACCGCTTGGATGGGCAGTGAATCGTTTCATTTTTAAGTCCAGTTGCTATGACTCAACCTCCAGACTAAAGAATGAAGGTTTCTTGTTGCTATGACTTGATGTGCTTATGAACCTCTTTAAAAATGACGCGTTGCCTTTTGGATTTGAGTCAAACCAGCTGGACTGGAGTGTTTGCTGCTGCCGGACTCACACTTCCTTTTTTTCAAAAATGTCAGTCGAATGTTTTGTAGTCCTAAGGTGTCAGCGTGTGTTGCTGCTGTCGACGGTGATTAGGATTTCTCCGCACGGCTGCAGGGGTGTCAACAAATTCGTATGCTGCACTCTATCAAGGCTTTGTGAGGTTAAGAGTGCAGCAGACGAGCTCACAGTAGTTTCATATGAGACTCGCGAGCCTGTATGTGTTTTTCTTCGTGAATACAGAGCTGCAGTGGGGATAAATTAAGTCGAATTCGACTCAACAATCTGCAGTGTTGTGTATTTGTTTTTTTCTAACGCGTTGGGCTCACTTTAATTCATTTATTCCAAAACAGTGCTCTTCAGAGAGAAAAGTTGGAAATTCACTCCAGTTCAAAAAATTCCAATTTATGATTTAATTCACTGCGGGTCACGCAAACGTCATTTCAGTTATTATCCAATTAGATTCAATTAAACTGACGTAAACTCCTCACTAGAACATTAGTTCAGCGTTTTCGGTTGTGCGCCGACAAAAAAACCCAAGAATTAAGCAGTAGCAGCGTAGTGCATTCATTAATGTCTGAGATTCAAACTGAGCGTTCCTGTGTATAGATACAAGTGTTAGGTGTTTTGGAGTGGTTATTAGCAACCAAATCTGTTGTATTTATACATTTCTAAAGTCAAGTTTGTCCTTGTGGGTGCTGTGGGGCAGAGGTAGAGTGGTCAACCCCTGATCAGATGATTGCAGGTTCAGTTCCTGCCTTCCCCTCCCCCAAGTGTCCTTGAGCAAGACACTGAACCCCACATTGTTCCTGGTGCCTTGTATGTAGCAGAGCTGCCATTAGTGAGTGAATGTGTGTGTGCATGTGTGAACAGGACTGTGACTGTGAAGCACTTTAAGCCTTAATCAAGGTGGAAAACGTTCTATACTGTATATGCCATTTACCCATTTCTTCCAATGCAGTAGAGCACACCAGCCAACACAATCCTGTCAGTTAAAGCCTTGAAAATGAGGCTGCGACTTGCTGGGTTGTCAGTCAAATCTTAAATCTGTGCACTAACAGTGATGTGAACAACATGAAACATGAATTATTTGTTTCAAAAGTAAGACTTCAAAAAGTCCATGTTTGTACTTCAACTGGTTTCAGGCTGCAACATGTGCATACGCATGTCTAAAAGGCTGTCTGTTTGGGCTGGAGTCAGCTTACTGGGTGAAAGTTTCTTGTAATATGTAGCTTCACTATATATATATATATTTTTTTTTCCATGTGATGTGATGTAATCAGAAACTTAAAAAGGAACGCTGGACCACGAAGCTGTTCAAGAAAGAACAGGTGAACAGAGTGAGACAAGAGATTATAGGCAGCTCCAACCAGGTGTGATCATTAAATGGATGAGAAGTGAAAGCTGTATGGCAAGCCAAATAGGACAAAGAGTTGATGAAGATCTAAAAGCATTAAACAAAAACTCATCAATTTACAATAAAAGCTCTATAGCAGAACAAGACTCAGTAAGTCAAAACATCTGCTGTGGTCCATGGAGGGCTTTGGATAACTGAAACCACAAGAAACAATAACAAGACAATTTGTTTTACCTATTGATGCATAATGGATGAATGATGCACTCTAAAGCTGTTGTTAGATATATTTTATATTCAATGGGTCCTTGAGTTTAAGATGGTAAAGTGGATCCTAACTTAGATTGTTAAAAGTACTTCTGTCTTTTAGTCACTCTTAAATGTTGCTCCAGAACCCAAGAAGTCTCAGGAATAAGTCAAGTAAACAAAGTGTTGACACATAACCTGTGCGTGTGACATTTCCTCCACTGATGAGATTTCATTTTAAATAAAGTTCAACTTATCATAAATTTCAGTCTCTGCAAATGCTGCTTATTGATTAATCACCTGCTGTCTCGTTGCCCATCTGGGTATTCTGGGGAGTAAATTTCAAACATATTACATGACTGTTTTTTTTTGCTCATTTCACCTTTTAATCCTGTACATCTTATGGTCCAAAAACTAAGGCAGAAAGAAAATTAAAATATTTTTTAAATGACAATTTATTCAAATCCCTAAGGGACTTCAATCATAAGCAAGAGGAGGAAAAAACTGGACATCTGCTTGAGAGCACAATCAGATTTTTCTACAGCAGACCCACAAAGACAGGACAAATGTTTTTGTGCATGGACAACATTTCACATTGGATGATGTGTGAGTTTTGCCAAGTGTGGTGCACAGTGACACATGGCATTATTTCTCTCTCTTACCAAGCTTAGAAGCAACTATTTTAGAAAATGTTGCATATCGTTGTGTAGTATCTCCCATTTGTTTGTACTGTCTCATAGAATCCTTGAGTTTGTCATATTTAAAGGCACATGTTACATTAGGAAAGGCGTTTGACTGGTACTCAAGGACGCACACACGTCCATCTAGTGGTTGCTGAAACACATACATATGCATCACTGTAAGCCTTGAGTTTGAATGATATGAAAACAGACTCCAAGTATGGAAAGATAGCAGATATTAACATTTAAAAATATACTCTCCAGTCAAAAAACCCCTTGGTAAAAACACCTCCTACACTCATTTGCTACACACTTAGTTCCTACGATTTATGTCTTAGGTGGTTAAGAATATTTGTTAGTGGAACCTTTACCCTAGTTGTTCTAATGGGAGCATACAGGCTATCGGAAGGTAAAAACAGGGTAAAAGTGAAGGTGGCCTGCTCAAAATGTTTAGACCCGTAGACCACCATGAGTATCCTGCAGGTAACAGGTCATAACAAACACTTCAACAAAACGTAGGTGAGAGTATGGAATTTTCCTTTTTGTGCGTCATGCATGGCCATTACTCACACATTGCCTGCAGTGTGATTGCAGTGTAGGTTGTATGGACATCCTACCGACTCTTATGGATCAAGTTCACACCCTGTGCATGCAACATAGGGAGCCAGTGTGGCGCAAGGACACCTTACAATAGGATCACCTGTACATTAGGGCTGGGAAACCACTGGGTACCTCACTATACGATGTGATGCGCAATACATGGCTCATGATACCAGTAATATCACAATACTGCGATAATCGGTAAAAAAAAAGAAACATCTTTAATAACTCACACTATATAGAAGAACACATAATTTGGGGGAAAAATTTTCCCATTTAATTTTTTAGCTTTAACACAACCTTATAATAATAGAATAATAGACTCTGTAGTGCGACATTGCTAAAATCAGTAATACTATGTCTTTGACAAGCAATGACATCAATTTAATTTGAATTATCTGTAAAATTCAGTGTGACCAACAGTACACATGATCAGCAGTGCCACTGCTTAGTGCAAAATTGTTATAAACAGTATAACAAAAATTGAATAATTCAAGTAGGTACATTGGTGCCCGCGACAGCCAATCTGGCAACACACGGCCATATCTACCTCTGAAGGAACATCTCACCAAAGAAATATAACGTTTAACAGCCTCTTCAAACGAAAATAAAAGATCAATACTTGGTGAGAACTCATCGAGAATCAGTTGCAAGACTAAATATCACGATATATCACAATGTTGATATTTCGGCACACCCCTACTGTACATCATAAGTGCATCTAACTTATATTACCCTTAGAAATACTTGATGAGGAACTCACCACACGCACAACAATCAGGTTCCATTTTCATCTTGAGGTGGCCGTACTGCAGACTCCTCTGCCTTGCCCTTAAGACGTGGCCACATCCCTCTACACCCCTCCATGGACCCGAACAACTCAAAAACCCAGAGCACCAGGACGGGTCAACCCTCGAATGGGTGCATGTGACTAAGGCATTAGGAAGTGCTAGTTGGTTTTAGGGATCTGATCTTGCAGGTCATAGTATCTGAAACTGCTTTAGAAATGTTTCTAGGACTTTTTCTTAAAGCAAAAAAGTCTGGCTTGATGTCTTGGATGCTAAAAGGTTATATCGCACCAGAAAGGACCCTATAACCTTTCATAAAGAGCCTGACAGTTACGGCTGGCCCCAGTGGCCTCACAAGAATCCAAACAGCCAGGAGACACCATGGATTGCATAACAGACCATAAATCTCAATGTGATCTGGCTTTCTTAAAAACAATAAATCTCTGGATGCACTTTTCTATTAACTGATATTCACTTCCTTCACTTTGTTCATGTTGGATGTCCTTGATGTTTAACTACCAATACTAGATTCCCAGCGACACTGTCCACAGTCAGGAATACCCTCATTTCATGGCCGCAGCTCTGAACCCCGGTGACCTTATCAACAGTTCACTCACATGAATGTTAGTCTAACTGTTTTTCTGCAGCTGAGCACTCCTGAGAACAGTTATCTTTTCCTACTATGCGCAGCACTTCCTTCTGCTAACGTTTTAAATTATCAGCCTGGGTTTTTCCATCAATTTCAGAGGGCACACACACTCACATATTGTTCATTATTGGCTGCGAAGGAAAAGGAAGATGACAATGAACTCCTGATGCACCCATTTATCTAGCATTTTATCACAGAAGTACAATATTGCTCCGACAAGAGGGTTTACAATTGCTTGAGCGGGAAGGAGGAGGTGGGAGTTTGGGGAGTGTGTGGGTAGATTGGTGGGTTAGGGAGGGGTTGTGGAAAAAAAAAAAAAAAGGAAAATTGTAGCTTTAATATGGCAAATGATAAGGTAACTGAGTGGGTGTAATCGGCACAAACCCCTTAACTTGGATCTATATCTTCCATGTTTCTTTTCTTCCCCATTTGTCTCAAGCCTTTTCCTTTGTGTAGAGCTGCAGGAAATCAGCTCATATGTTCCTTTACAAGCGAGATAAAGAGTGGGAGGTTGGAGATATCAGCCACCTCAGCCCATTCCACCAGTTTTTTTACTCCTTTATTGCATCTTTGGCTTTTACTACCTTCTACTTTTTTATTTTACCATTTTTGGAGAGTGAGAGCATTTTTTTGCAGAAGGAAAAAAATGAGTGATGCTTGCACATCTAAGACTTAAGGAGCCATTTGGATCAAATTCCTAATAGACGACGACCAGCTGGAGTACTTCTTTTATTGTTACTATTAAGACATACGGGATATAAATAATACAAGTGAACTGTTAAATATGAAATTGTTTATAACTTTTGACAGATGTTCACATGACATCCTTTTAAAAGGATGGCAAACAGCGAATTCACCAAGCGGTGAAAGAGGGGCGGGCCATGCAAACATGTCATGCAAATTGCTTTCTGTTTGAATGCACCTTAATACCTCTAGATTAGGCCAACGAATCTTTACAAATGCTCACTGGGTTCTAAAATGGTTCTCTACTTGTTGCTGAAGAACTGCTGTAAGAGGATGTACTTGTTGAAAAAGTGAGTTCTGGTTTGGGGTTCTGTCAGAGTCAGCAGAAAATGATAAACGGGCCCAAAGTGCTGCTTCAGAGATGGACTCTGGGAGTTCACAGAGATGTTCACCTTCAGCAGATGGACGTGGAAGCAGCTCTGAGAGAATAGCAGATGCAGAAAATGAGTTGGGACAAGATGTAGAAGCTCTAAACTTTGATGGATCCTCAGCTGTCCGTCAGTGGAAGCGTAGCTGGAAAAAAGCCAAACTCTTGGACTTTCAAGAAAAGATCTGAAAGCTGCCTACGGGCAATAAATGTTTCATTTTTTCAGACATACATCACATAAGGAGTGCTTGAGCAGAAATTTGCTGTTTTGTGCCTCACTGTTCTGCAGTTCTTGTGGGTCAGGAATCCTATTGTTTGAAGTATTTTTTCCCCTCTCTGAAGGTCCAGCTTCATTTATCAAACAAAAGCATCCATGTGGTTTTCTTCATGTCTGCTTTTGTGGACAAATTACAAGGCTTTGTGCTTCCAAAGTCTGAACACACAAGCTGCCTCCACTTCTTTGGCAGGGTCTGCTTGACCGCCCCCGCTCCAGGTCTGATAAAGACGGAGCCGTGCCAAGCCACTTGCCCCTCAGTGGGAGGTGTGAATCTGGGCAACGGCAGATAGATGTGACCACACATCATCGCCATGGCAACTGCCAAATGACAGCACCCTCCCTACTTACTGACCTGAATCACAGCAACGGTAAAAGGTCAAGCATGGTGTCCTTGTTCTGTCAGTAACCTTTAAAACCTGCAGGATGCCAAACGGACACATGCAGATGAATTTGTCCTCAGCCATGTACACCTTCCGCGAGGCGCTTTTACAGACTGATCTGAACTCGTTTGTCCATTTCCTGCAAAGACATTTCGTGGCAGGAGAACTGAAGGGTTGGCCCGTCCTGTCATAAGTGCAGCGTATAATCAGCGGCCATTGTTATCAGAGAAATGCTGTCCAAAAGAAGATTTTTCACCTCTACAATAACTATAATTTAAATCCTCTGTTTCAGCCCATCAGTGTAATAAGCATGTGTGCAAACTGATGATTTTTGCTATAACCATAGCCTTGGACACACTTTACCATGTAGACACCCCCTGGAAACTGCAGGGCCCTAATTTCCAGGGCACAGGTAATGATCTGATAGGGCAGGGTGGACAACCTTTTTCTTTTTATAGGGGCGGGTCATGCTGGTTTAGTAAATGCAAACCAGACTCTCGGATCAGACTGTAAAACCTTATCATGCTTAAACCGAGCCACACTGTGATGAGCTACATTCACTTTTGGAACCTGAAGAAGAGGTGTTTTCTGTTTTAAACTGAAAACATTCATTAAGGAAATCATTCAAGTAAGCTATTTAGCTTAATTAAATGAAACTAAAAGGAACCACAAGGGGACGCAATGCAGAGCTTTTGTTTGCCAATCCAAGTCCAGGTGATTAAAGAGGATCTGTAGTTTGTTGTCCTACAGGATACTAGTAGATATTGGAAGTATTGTTGGTTGAAGAAGTAGGAAGATGCTATCTTATACAGAGTGTAGGAGCTTTAACAGGGAAAACTTTGGAATTTACCAACATGATGGAAAAAAGAGATGTGGTATGAAATATTAGAAAAATGATAAACAACGAGAGAAAGTTACAAAATATTATTCAATTCTCCTTCAGTTAAGTTGAAGGTATAGAAGGCGGTAGTGAGAGCAGACATATGTCATGGTTTAGTGGCTCTGAAAAAGAGGAGTCAGAGCTGAAAATGTTGATGTTTTCTACAGGAGTGATGAATGGATAGTATCAGGAATGAATCCATCAGAGCATTATGGTTGATGTTTTGGAGAAAACTTCTGGGAAGCAGGTGGAGATGGTTTGGACATGAAGAGAGGAGGGAAAGTGACGGTGTTGTTAAAAGATGCTGAGGTTGGAAATACTAGGAAATAGGAGGTTCATAGATGCAGTCAACGAGTATATGGGAGCAGTTGGTGTGTACGAGGAGAACATACAGGATTGGAATGGATGGAAGTAAACGATTTGACCTCTAAAGAGAGCAACTAAAAGCAAAAAAAGAAGAAATGTTAACCGAAGATGTATCAATGCAGCTTGAAATCTTCAGAATGAAGATATAACTTTAAACAGTCATTTTCTGTCTTTTTTCTGAATAAAGACAACTTTTAAGAAGTTTGCTTACAGAAACACAGTTCTATTTCTAGCAAAGCATCACAAATACAACTAGGAAATTTGCACTTCCTGCAATAATGCTAGTGTGAATTATTATTGCTGAAAGTAGTCGCCAAACATGCTGAAGCTTTTTGCTGAAAACGGTGACTCAATTTACTTTAATTTCTGAAGGGATTTGCTGAAAATACAAAGGCTATTTGCAAATGTTAAATTTGCTAAAAGACTAGAAATTTTGTTAAAGAACAACTAAAAAGCACTGAAATTAACTTAAATTTAACCTAAAAATTTGAAGTAAAATTGCTTAAAAATGGCTAATAGATGCCAATTTAGCAAAAATATTTAACATGTTGCTTAAATATGAGCTAAACTCCAAATCAGCCCAAAAAACCTTAGTAGAAAACAAATTAGCCAAAAAATCGAGTAAATTGCTTAAATTCTAGCTTAACTCCAAAATAGCCTAAAACTCCTCAGTAAACTAAAGTAATAAAAAAACGTTAGCATGTTGCTAAAATAGAAGCTAAACTCAAAAATCTCAGTAGATGACAAATTAGCCAAAAACGTTAGCATATTGCTAAATATAGGCCCAGTCTCATTCATTTCCTATGGGGCATATGTTGAACAATATTTTAAAAACTTTAAAGTTTATGAATACTATAAAAACAAGCAGTAATGTCCTGAATAGTGTGTCCTTCACACTACCCATGAGTAAATTACATTTAATAAATAATTCTTAGTCATTCCAAATTCTGCCTTGACTGATATAACTATTGTGAACCTGGAACATGTGTTCCTCAGGCTGTATGTGGCCGAGGGATTTATCATCCTTTTTTAACATTTTAGAATTTCAGTGTACATGAAATGTGAAAGCAGCTACTTACAAACTAACGAGTTCAACTATCTGCAATGTTTTGTAGCATGTTAGTCGTATGAAAATGATGTTTTTGTCTAAATAAACCACTTTGGTGCCAACAGAAATGCCTCAGCACATCCTCAGAGTCTAGTGGATGATTGGCATTTGTGGGTCACAGATAATTTTCTTTCCACACCGAAGGAGAACACCAAACCCCACTGTGACACACTTGAGGTGTGACTGTACATTTCCCTCGTTTAATGACACACGTGTCACTGAAATATCTTACAGCTTCAATGAAAGGAATTAAAATATATATATATATCATATAAAATAATATTTGTAATAAAATCAGAATATTTTCTTTATCCTGTAATGCAAAAGAAACATTTCATGATTTGAAGGAGCAAATACCAAAATGCACTGATGCTGGAACAACAACAACAAAACTTGCCTGATAATTTGATCTGATCCAAACCAATTAAGTCAATTTGGTCTAATTTGCAGAACAGCTCAAACTGGATCACCTGCGTCCATGCAGGAACATCAAGATGCCGCGCAGACGAGGGGTTAGAGGTGCAGCTGAAGTGAGCAAACTGTGAGCAAGTGCCAGTGCTGCTTGTTGGTTTAAAGTGGCTCCACTCCACACAGACATCCACCGCTGAACCTCTCAAGAGTTCTCTGCCTTTACTCCACACTGTTTAACAAATCCCCCAGCCATCCCCAAATCAATGTCGAAATCCAATTAGTCGTTGCATAAGAGTGTAAGACTGTAGCCCGTCGATTGTTTGGCTGCTGCTGTTTGTTTGCCATGTGAGGGTTATTGATCACCGTGTGAAGGAAGGCAGTGGATGCTCTGCAGGGGGGCAGCGAGAGATAAGTGCTGTCTCATTTTTGCCAGAGACATGGTCACGGACAAAGAGAGGGTGGATCAGAAGGAAATCCTCAGAAGACAACTACAAACTCTAGCAAGAAAGCAGTTGAAGGGAAGAGAAATGTGAAAAATAAAAAAGATTTAGTGTGCTCGAAAAAAAGAATTGCCTCTTTTTAAAGGATGTTTTAATACCTGAACTTTTATCACAGCTCAGTCTGATAGCTGACATTTTTTTAATGTTGCACCTTTCCAATATAAACAAGAATTTATTCATTACCATAGCAACATGACTTTTGAAAACATATCCCTTTCTTTTAGTAATAAAACTGTTTCACAGCAAGATATTGCAGAAGCAAAAATCATAGAACAGCAAATCCTACTTTAAATATGCCTCATGAAACCAAGAAACCCCACACATTTGTCCTATTTGTATTGAAGATTTTATTAACTCTTTATTCATTATAATATTCCCATAATGACAGATCACCAAAAGCAGTTGTGACTCTAATTCTAACTCCCACGAGCTACAATGATGTAAATATGAAAAGATTTATAAACGTCTCAGTTTTTGACCCACTTCACTGAAAATAGCCTCTTCATCATGTTCTTGTGGCATTTTTTGATGATAGAGGACATTTATAAAGAAAATTAGGATTACAATTGCATTTCTGGGTATTTCTTTATTTAGATTGTTGGGAATAAGACGGAAAAATGCTTTTTGGAAAAAATTGTATCTGTGACAGACAAAAGAGCTGAGCGATCCATCTCCCTGCCCTGATCCATTCCATACCATCCACTTGCAGATGAACAAAACAAGGCAGTGTGCTCAAACTATATATACTGTAAAAAACACAACATGATGGAAGAAAACATCAAATAGATGAATTAGAGCATTATTGCTCTAATTTGAAAGTGTCCTAAGTAAAACAAATCAGGTGAAAAATGGAGGGCTAATGATTTTGTGGCAGCTTCCTCCGCCTCAGCAAGGAGCTCACTTGAAAGTGAAATTGGTGGGGGGGGAGGTGTGGGGGGGTCACAGCATCCTCCACGTCTCACCCAGAGCGAGAGGAGACTGATTTAGGAAGAGCATAAACAAACTGACACAGAAATAGAGTGGTAGAGGAGCGAGAGGCTGACTGGTTTTGATCAAATCATTCTGGAAATTTCCTGCCATATTCTGTGCACACACTACCACAAATGCACAGGCCAAACAAGAGCTTAAAGTTAAACTATTAAAAGTGTGTTACCTTGGGCGACTTCCTGGAATGAAAGAATAGGACACAGCAACAAATAGCGAGAAAGCAAGTCATTACTGCAAATTAATTCAAAAGCCAACAGAATATTGGAGTGCACATTCATAAAAGTTTACAATGAACAACATAATAAACTGTTACGGCTTTACTGACTCACTTCTGCAGTTTTCAAGGTCCATAAATGTGAACACAGAACAACAGAGAATGAGATGTTTTACATATTTTAATGAATCAGTGATATAAACCATTAAAGTATTTACATTTTTTCAATATTTGACTTTTTTTTTTGTACTTCTGAAATGAAGTTTGTAAAGTACAGGTTGTCAGAAATCTGATATTTTTCCCTCTTCACTTTCATTCTCCATCTGTGTCACCCCTTCCTCTTCACTCACTATTTCAATTTTTCATCCAATATTGCCAGAGCACAGAACAAGGTTGATGAATTATTAAACGGCACCGGAAATCTGGGTGAGGCAAGTCTGACGCGCTCACACACACACACTCATTGTTCCAGTAAACACACACTGTGCTGTAGATTTATGTCTCAGGGGAGGATCTTTTTTTATTTTTTCTCTGCGTCTAAAGTGTAAAACGACCATTTTTGAACTGTGACCCTGGAAAAAGAGCAGTTGATCAGTCAGAGGAACTGCCCCCCTCCCCTCCACACGCACGCCCCGTTTCCACAATCACTATCTACCGTCCTGGTGTGGCCGTTGATCGATGACTCACCCCTTCCTGTACTTGTGTACCTACCAAACACACACAGCGCTATCTTTGAATCGGGACCAACGGAAAAGGTCACTTTCAAACGAAACCGCTCCCACCTGACATTTTCAATGGGATCAGACTGCTTCAAGCATGCAAGTGTGTCAATTATTCATTTGTTTCATAAACTCTTCAACCAATAAAGCATTAAGGAAAAAGCGGGCCAAAAAAGCCTCCATAAGTGTTCAATCAGCTGCAGTAATCAAACATCAACGATTCAATGCTCGTGAAGACATGGGCTGAATGGAGGCTAAGTGAAATAGCTGCCATTTTCCAAGGCAGCAATTTTACAATCCGGAATCTCCATCCTGCTTAATGATTCTATTTGTGTTTGTAATGTTACAGGCAGGGCAGGAGCCCAATCACACTGTCTTAGCTTGATTACATCCCTTCAATCAAATGCTATTCATTTGTAACATCACGAGCTGCAATGATTGAGGTCTTCTGAGAAGAAATTCGAGGCCCCACACCAAGCAGAAGCTGAGCTGTGGGGTGGGTGGAGCACCGCTCACACTTACTGTGTTTTCCATCCTTTAAGACCAGTATATACTAATTAAGGCTTAAAAGCCTTAATTACTATATACTGTATATATATATAGATATATACATATATACATGTATATATATATACATGTATATATATTACAGCCAGGAATTGATTAAAAAAAATCAACTAATTAATCGCAAATTAATTATGATCAATCATGATTAATTGTTTTTATTTTTTAGTTACAGTATTTACCATATTATCTGCAAATAATATTAATATGAAATCTCATGCAAAATTGTACATTTAGAATGTGTATTTTTAACCCATTCTAACATAGAGTCTAAAACTCTTTTTTTAAATTTACCTCTATATTTTCAATTTTAAAGACTACCTGGTTGTTTATTTTGTATCATTTCAATCAGCACAACCACACTTATGTCAGACGACCTTTATTTTGTCATTTTTCCATGTTGTATTCAAACACTAGACATAAAATAATGCAAAAACAGAAAATTTTGTCTGGAAAAATCAGATTCATTTTTTGCTGTGGAAGCCCCAAAAATAAGTAATAAGCTGTTTTTACAACATAAAATGAAAGTTTTAGGTGTAATTTTATAAAAACAACAAGAATAACATTTGCCATTTTTATATATATTTTTTTTAAATTCAGAATGGAAGAGTGTACTGCAACCACTGTCAACTTTATTTCACAGATGAGGAGTTTCTGAATCTGTCTTTCAGTTCCTTAAAAACAGGAGCACACACTTTCTCATTCAACAAATAATAAACACCTGCTGCGGATGATATTTATCTTCTGTGATTATCTTCTTTAGCATATCAGGATTTTCTGCGGCTGCTTCTGAGATAGCTGATACCATTTCTCCATACAGGGGGAGCGCAGACAGGGGCTCCGCTGTATGGAGATACACTTTAGCAGCGCCACACTTTCTTTGGACGCAAAAATGTAATTCAAGCGTCTCGAGTTGTTGAAGTTTTCGTGATGAACCGGAAAACCCGGTTTATGCTGCACTGGCTTCTAAGCTTTGGCGTAAACGGCCAACGGCTATTCGAGAGGTTCCACCACTATAGTGCCTTAGTATCTGCCTAGCTGACCTTTTATCGTGGTTTTAATTCTTGCTTAATGGTTTTTATCATTTTCTGTGTTTCATCATTGTGTTATTGTACAGAACTTTGGGTCTTCTTTGATGGTGGTGGAAGGTGCTCTAGAAATGAATAATTGAAATCAAGTGAACTGTTGTGCCCTATAATACAGAAAACACCAGATGTGAGAGTTCCAACTCAAGTCAAAAGCTGTTTTTCTTCCAACCTCGTCTTTTTCAAGTTAGGAGTGGTGGTAGGTTTCTAATCATAACACTGTTACTTAGAGAATTTGAAGTTACTTTTTAATTATCCTTGAAGATCCTGAGAGATCAGAAACGTCTTCTCACTTCGAGTGTGCAAGCTGACTTGGGAACTTGTAGCTAGTGCTGGTGCATTAGTCAGGCATAAATGTTGCACACTGATTTCTGCCAGCTCCTCGTTTTAGGTCATTTTCTGAGAATTTCGTTGGAGGAATGTTCTCACTAATTGGTACCAAGGCTGCATTAGCACACCGACTGATACTTCACTATTGACTCCTGCCAACATGATGGGCGAGTTCGCTGAGCTTCTTTCAAGGCATCTGATCAACTCTCCAGGGCTAAGCTGTTGCATGGCACAATCGATACTGACTCCAGTGCTGTCGTTCATGCACTCAAGGATGTGTAAGTATTGGCCCTTTCTTTCTCTTTGTGCCTCACCCCTTTTATTCTGTGGCCTCTAATACATCGTGCTTTTATAAAAGAAGCGGAGGATCATAATAGTCGGTATCATCAGCCGCCTCGCTGGGAATACACCGTCAGTGTCTCCCGCCGCCTTCGTTTCTTTTATTTTCCTTTCTCCTCTGGCCTTCTGTGCATTATTTCAGCGCTCTCTCGCTGTCTCCTTGCCTCCCCATTCCCAGCAGTTTCTCTTTCTCCGTACCTGCTATTACTGATGAGTCGATTTCACGACTCAGTGGTGCAGAGAGGGTACAGTGGGGTTTAGCGCGTGCGAGCTGAGCAACAATAGCTGTCGGAGCCTCGTGAGGGAGGCGATAATTACATGCACCGGCATGGAGATCACATGCTTCATAAAAGCACCAATACTCATTTTGGCTCAAGAGCGTCCCCGCTGCTGTGGATTTACGCTAATTGAGGGAATCATAAAGGAGGAAGTTGATTCCTGTCAACACTTTTGATTAGTCAAAGCTTTTTGTCTGTATTTTAGGTATAGTCATATG
>NC_050524.1:24756506-24761333 GCF_002922805.2 Oryzias melastigma | reverse complement strand
AAGTCGCAGGGACGTTCAATCTATGAAAAAAACCGCGACTTATAGTCCGGAAAATACGGTATATGGGATTTTGTTTAAATCCTCTATAAAGCACTGTAGGTGTGTGTATCAGTTTATGCTACTAACAACAATGCAAAAGAAGAGGCAACGCTCAGTCTTACCCTGAACTATATAAAAACTATGTGTGAATTCCTCCCTAACTACTAAAAAAGCAATACGGACAGCATGCTCAATACTTTTTTTTTTCTCAATGGCAAATTTTACGTCCCGAGTTAAAAACCTAAAAATATGTGAACATTTTACAAAGTCTTATTATACATCAGTTGTGTTCTGATGATGAAAACTTGGATGGTTTGTAAAAAACAAGTATAGTATAATTATATTATAATATAATTATAATATAATATAATTTTTCATACGAAAAATGATTCAGACACAATGCATTGTGGTCTATATTTGCTAATCTAGCGAGCATTCATGCACACCAGTTTTTCACAAAGACTTCAAGGAGATTTCTAGGACAGTGGATTTTGTAATTGCAGATTAGCATATGGTCCGGGTCAATATAGTGCCCTGGATTTTAAAGGCAATTCGGACACCAAACTCTATTTTCATTTTTTAAACGCCGGATATAATGTAACCAATTTCACGAAGTGAAAATTGAATCAATAATAGAAGTTTAACAATGTCTATTTGTGACTCCACTGTGTTCTGTTGATAAACATGTTGATGGTTTGTTAAAAATTACATTTAAACATTGTTTTTTTGCAAAAACTGTTCGACCGCAATGCATTGTGGTCTATATTCGCCACTGTAGTGAGCATTGATGCATGCCAGTTTTTTGCAAAGACTTCTGGGAAGTTTTTAGTGCACTAAATTTTGGAATTGTAGATTTATACAGCTCTACAAAATAGTAACGCACTTTAAAGATCACTAAGTAGAGTGGTAAAAGAATTCGAACACAACCAAAGAGTTTAGTTGGCTTGTTAGCATGTTCTTTATGATATGATTACCTGAATAATCGGGGTTCTTTCTGTTTCATGAAGCTTAATAAGCATTAATGTGCTATGGTAGTGCAGGTATTCAGTCTATTATTCATTTCTATGATTTGCCTTTCAAGATGATATGTCTGGTCTTGGTCCAATATTTAAAGAAAATTCTCCCAAAAAACATATAAGATATTTTTGTTTGTCTTAATTTTCTATTTTTGGCTGCTGCAACATATAATTTGAAGAGATTTATAATCTGAAAAATGATGATTTTTAAAAGTTCCATTCAGTAAATATGATAAAAAAGCATCTTTATATGTTTTCTTTTCCTCTGGTTGTCAACAGAAATGAGTCAAATGGTTGTGAATAAAAAATGGTCAAATTGTAATTAGCTGCACACCTGATTATTCAGCAAAAAGCATGTAATTAGGATGTTCATCAGACTGAACTGTATTAGTTGGAATTCACTTAGGAGTGAATAATTCATGTGTGAATGAAACTGCATTATGGCTGGAAAGAACAAGGAAACGGGACAAAAAGGAATATTTCACCAACCTACTTTTATGAAGAAACTAACACACTCTCAGCTCAGTTTCACAGACAACTGGGGTATTGAAATGAGTGCAAAAAGCAGCTGATCTACTGCCTGTTGCTGCAGATTATCCAGCTGCATTACAGCATGACTAAAACACACGCACAAGCTGATGAGCTCCTTAGATCAGTGATGAAGGGGAGAATGTCCCTCAAGAACAAGTGTCTTTTGATGCTAATATCAGGGATCTGACAGATTATGGAGATTTTTTTTTCTTTTCTTTTTTCTAGCTTTACAGTGTCAGTTGTCTTTAAAGCAGAAATCTGCCACTCTTCTGCACTGCGCTCAGTTCACGTCGTCTGTCTTTTGATTGTTTCCTTCTTTTTTCCCCGGCTGGCAGCTGAGTGGGCAGGATTGGTGGAAAGGTTATCAAAAGCTCGCGGAAGCCTCAGAAGTCTGACATTTTTGGAATATGGCCTTCTTTGTGGATAACAACACAGAGAATAGAGGTCACAGAAACGATGGCTCTCGACAGTGATTTTTGGATTTCTTCTGAATTGCACTAGAAGCAGCAGATGCGCGTCCTCACCTGCACACACATGCAAACATCTCTTCGTGAGGATAAAAAGAGAGACTGTAATCCTTACAAACTAAACTCTCAGCGGCTCCTTTCTCACACATCACATCTCCATTTCCCTCCCGCAGCGCTCAAAGGCATCATAGCCTATGTGTACTTTCTTGTTTTTCTTCCCACCTGCATCTCTCATCCAACCCTCAGGTTAGTTTGACCCTTGGTTTATTTTTCACACTGACCTGCTTGTTCTGTTTACACTTTCTGACTGCGACCTTTTTGTTTATCTTTGCTTTTATGCTTGTTTGAAACATGTTTGTGTGTGCGTAGGAGGGGTTTGAAGCGTCAGTTTGTACAATTTAAGCAGTTTTTGATCGGACCTAATAAGGAGACAGTGCTGTCAGGCTAGGATGATGAAGATGAGGATTCTGGCTCTTTTGAGAGATTCAATTCTTACAGCTTAATAAAAAGCACCCAACTCTTTCTGTTAAAATCGAGTCAAGCCAGCCAGTGTTGGACAAACCCAGGGTACACGCCGAACAAGTTGCCAGTCTTTTGCAACGGTACACAGTCTTAAAGTACATTCACACCGAACGCAATTTGCACCCCACTTTCGTTGCGTGACGAAAAAAATGTGTGCCTGAGTTTGATGCTGCGGCCGTATGTGGGAGGAGCCTGTGTCTGTGGATATCTCACTTAGAATGTGTAGAAGACAGATATGATGTCAAGAAATAAGATTCATTTCATCATGAAGAGTTCTACAAAAACATCAGTAATCATGTCTCCATGTTTAAGTTTATATGATTATTACTAAACGATTTTCCCGGTACAGGGGGCTGTGTCTGTATAACAGCTGCTTCCACTGTGTTTCTTTGTCTCTGTGACTGAGCTTGAATGCTCACTGTCTCGTTTTAACCCGAGGGAAAAAAAATAATTAAAAGACCTTTTTCCTTTTATTTTAAGTCTTAATGAGTCCCGAGCCGGCAGCCTCCACACCCCGCAGCCGCTCTCTGTCTGCCGTCATATCGAGCGAGTGAGCTCCGCTGTAGGAGCGAAAGCCGCGATCTGTCCCGAGTGTGTCCTGCCTTCGGCCAAAAGTGACTGGATGAGCTCTGCAAACCGGCAGCTACAACGGGTTAATGAAAAAGATGGAAGTTCAGGACAAAAAAGCTCGCTTTGGATTAGTATTCTACCTGCTAATCGAGTCACTAAAATGGTCACATGCCCAAACCATGAGTTCCTGATTCGCAGATGTGACGCGGTAATCTGTCAAAGTTCAGACCTTTCCATTTTGGACACACCGCCCAATTAGCACCTCGTGTCTCAAATTGAGCTGCTGGCAGACCTTCGTGCGGCGCCCGTCGGTCAAATCGCATTGCGGGACTTCAGATCGCCTCATGTTGTGTCTGCATTCTTAACTTAAGATTGTAACTGGCCGCCTCCCCCACGCGATTTGCGTTCGGTGTGAATGCACCTTCATGCACACCTAGGAGCAATTTAGAGACACTAATACTAATAATCCTCCTGTGGGAGGAAGCCAGGGTACCTGGAGAACATGCGGATTCACACAGGAAAATGGAATTTAAACCGGGGTCTTCTAACTGTGAGGCGAGAGCGCTGACCGCTGCACCATTGTACAGCCTCTAAATTAGTTAATTTACTCAAAATAATGTGTAAAAGGAGTAACTAGCTTACCTTGCATACGATGTGTAATGTCAACTCATAAATGAATTAACAGACTGAGAAACGTCTAATTAACAAACAGGTCATTAAAACCTCACCTGCAGTGGAAACTGTTCCCTCCTTAGAGACTGATGTTGCCACAGCTCTCCGTCTCGTCATGTCAGACTTATTTTCTCACTTTTACCTGTCTTGTCTTATAGCTCTTCTCTAGTGTCCCTCCCTCCATCCTCTACCTGTCTTTGTAACTCTGGTGCTACTCAATGTTGCGAGGGGTTGCTAGGGTGGCAGACCATCTCTACTGGAACCATAAACACTAAAAACACTAAAAGTTTGGGATAAAAGTGTCATGGTGAGTTAATAGCTGGGTCCAGTTTGAAAACCATTATTCTAAATTGATTTAAATGTAGGTAGTATTGTTAAGAAGAATGGATGGCTTCACCTTCAGGGAGACAGAAGTAGGATAGTAACAGCCAAGTTCAAGGAGGAGCTTATGTGCACTAAGGGGGGTCTGCAGAAGAGGGAGATAATGTAGCAGGGAGAGGTGTCTTCCTGTGTTGGGGTGGGTGAAAACAAAACAAGTGAAATAATCCCAAAATCTGTTCTGAATCAAAATCTAGAGATCCACTAGACAGTATCCAAAATGGCCAGAGGCAGATCTAGTGGGCAGAATGTAAGTCAAGAGGCCCAGAGGCAGACAGGGTAAACTCAGTTGTCAAATCAGGTCAGGTGTCAATAAGTCTGGCAAAAGAACTCAGGGCTGGAGCCTCCATGCAGTGCAGACAATCTGGCAGTGTAGCATGAAGGGACGTTTAATGTTTACAATATTTCAACTACAGTAACTCTTCAACTGTTTATGCAATTAACATAAATCCAGCAGATTCTGAATCAGAGAAAAGCCACTTTGCATCTTACTGACATATTGAGTTGCAAATTGGTGCAAAGCCGAAACGGAAAGCCACTTTGCTCCGTATCAGAATTAGCAGATTCACGTTGATTGTGTGAACGATCAAGGAAGTACAGGATTCAAGGATCTTTTACTGTCACTACAGGTA
>NC_050524.1:24709409-24756073 GCF_002922805.2 Oryzias melastigma | reverse complement strand
TAACATAAATCCAGCAGATTCTGAATCAGAGAAAAGCCGCTTTGCATCTTACTGACATATTGAGTTGCAAATTGGTGCAAAGCCGAAACGGAAAGCCACTTTGCTCCGTGTCAGAATTAGCAGATTCACGTTGATTGTGTGAACGAACGAGGAAGTACAGGATTCAAGGATCTTTTATTGTCACTACAGGTATCAAATGAAATTTGTGTCTCTGATCCAGACCAGCCGTTAAAAGTGCAAGTATGACAGATATTATAGATGTGTCCGTATAATACACAAAAAAGCTACTTGAATCTATTGCAAGACATTGATTATTCTACAGAAGTGTGAAAGAATGTAATATTTAGGTGTTGATGACAGCTCCGGTGTTAAAGGGTTAAAAAGTCAGGGAACATGCAGATGAAAGAAATGCTGTTGATTTTTTTATTTTTTTATTTATAGTTTTTCAGAGATTTTACAACAACAGAGTATTATTTACAGTTGGTCTCCAAGGTTGTCCCACCAGTCATCTTAAATACAGTACATATTATTAGGAAAACAAACAAAGCATGCAGAGGAAACTGAGCGACCACAGCACTCCTGACCAATATCAGGGAACAATAAAATCCAAACTGACCAGGAAGTGTTATTGTTAGGAGAATAAACTTAACCAGGGGTTGATTGGGCCCCATGTTACGTTAAAAGAGTGCGTTTGACGTCTTGGTGAGTAAGTTAATTTTTTTCATTTGAAAGACTTCCCTTACACTTTGGACTCAGGTATCTGTTTTCATCCATCTAATAGTAATACACTTATGCTGTCGCCTTTTGAGGCAGAGTTTAAACAGTTTGGTCAAACAGCAAGTCCTGAGGCTAAAAAAAAAGCTGGCTATAGGAAGAAATGCTAAAACCAGAGCAAAAACAGCTGGTGCTGTTATTCCACCTTAAAAAGTAAAAAGATGAACCCAAAGAGTCCATTTCTGAATGACTGACTTTTACAATGAGTGGACCAAACCACATGCATGTAAATGGGTATAGATGCACCTTTCAGACTTCCATGTTTAAAACTCTTCTGTTTTTATACATATCTACGCAAGTTTTCAAACTCTTTGTACAAAGTTAAACCAGACTTGGACTTGGCAGTGCCATAGATTGTGTCAGTTTTTTTAATTCATGGTGCCAACCCTTGATTTGTTTTTTTGTCGCCTCTTGGCCAGGGCTCCCTTGTAAAATAGATTTCTTGATCTCAATGGGACTTCCTGGTAAAGTAATGGTTGAAAAAATAATACAAATTTTTAAAATTGATTGCGGTGTGTGTCCGCCAAAGATGACAAGAAAGTCTTTCTTAAATTGGAATAGAGCTGTGGATGAAAAAGTCTGAACTTACATTTGCAAGATTTCAACCTTTTCAACATTTTGCACCAAGACTGTTATTACTGTAGGCAGCAGACATTCATTAGTAAATGGTAGAAAAAGAAAGAGAAGAAGCCCATCCCTACTTGTTCAATGTGAACATCATGGGCTAAACTGTGTTCAAGAACCTACATTTAGCATATTCTTGAACACGCGTCACATCCCCAGTCTGTATGTATCTTCAGTTTGTATTCTCTCATTGTATGTAAATCTAAAGATACACACAATGTCATGCCGTCTAACCGTTGAGTGTGAAGTCATTCCTCACAAACGTCATATGTAAAAACCTTAGCGTGTCTCTGTGAAATACTCCAGCTGATACATGCTTTTGTTAGTCATAGTTTGGAAACCAAATGCACTGAATCTGAACTAAAAAAAAACGGGATTCACAACCTGGAATCTATTACTTTGTCTACTCTGCCTCCATCTCACCTTAACACTTACAAACCTGCACACACAGCTCTGCCATGAACTGGCTACCAAATACTTAAGCCAACACTGTGGAGTTTAACCAAGCACAACAACCCCTAGGCCAGTGACAGTGGAGCTGAATTAATAGCAAACACAGGAGACCTGGGGACACAGAGCACACCAGAGCAGCAAGCCCACTCAGAACAATCAGTGGAGGTGCACAGCCGATCTCATCTTCACCATGAGCCCACTCAAACTTTGTCCCAATCCCGGTCATTAAAAGACTCCAGATTGGAGCCATCTTTATGCTTGAAGGCAGAGTGGAAGCTGCCGTCTCTACCGCTTATTTATTTATGTTTGCAGATGTAATCTTCCCTAGAAGCTGCTTTTTAATAGGCTGATGTAGGACAAATGCATGTTTTGTGGGGAGCTGTGCTCAGACCTAATTCAATCTTCTCACCACCTAAATCCCCACCCAAACAGTGTAATGCACATTAATGAGATTTCATAGCTCTTAATGGGAGACAATGGCGGCGTCTGTGCAGGTTTTTACTGCGTGCGCTCCTTATGCAATTGAGTTTATCACGAGAGTGCGTGTTTAGTGGATGTGCGGTCTGTCTGGTTTAGATCTGTTTTCATTAGCTGTTGCATGAGTCCACTTATCCATCTGCTGCGGGGGAAGCAAATGCAGGAAAAGTGACCGACACATATCCATGGGGTCCAGTTTGGCAAAAAGGCCGGCACAAGCAGCGACTCAGCTATTCTGTCTTTCTGCTCGACTCACTCGTAGCAGCGCACTCGCTCTCTTTGTGTTTTTGTTTGTTAGCTTTCCTTGTTTGCTTAATTGTTGCTTGTCTTTGGAGGGTGACAATTAGGAAAGTATAATTGGAAACAGATGTATACTGTTTAAAAATCCACCTTATGCGGCTAAATGCAAATTGCCGCCTGGAATCCCCACAGAAATGTAAATTCTAGATTTTGTCATTTAGTGCTTATCCTTTCTGCACTGCGTTATTAGACGGTTAAAGAGTGCTGTGTGTTTTCAAGCAACAAAACAATAAAACAACAGATGTGGGATGGAATGCTTAGAATTATTCATGCAGAAATATATCAAAGATTTTTTTTTGTCACAACTAGATTAAACTCTTTTCCATCTGTCACTGTTTGGAACTGGAACAGCAGTTACAGCTCTAGCAGGACTTCAGCTAATTCCAACACCAAGAGTCAATGTGCCAACTTCTGATTCGTCTAGAATATTCTTTATAGAATTTTATGCCATTTTAGGCAGAAATCGACCTATTAAAAACCTGCAAAAGCAATGGACACATGTTACTTTATTTTTTGGGGTAGACAACTCTAGGCCTTGTACAGTGTCTGCATGATTTCCAGATATCCAAGCCCTACTCATAACTGATGACCTGGTTCAGGTGTGGCCAGCCAATAAGAACATGCCAGAGCAAGATACGTTGGGAAAACATGCAGAATTGTGGCCCTCAAGGCTGAGTTGTCTATCCCTGCTTTAGTTGCGTAAACTACAAATGTTTTATTTTTTCTTTGTGCATTCAAATAAAACCAGATATAAAGTGCAAATGTGTTATCTTTAGTCACACCCACATGCTTAACAGTGATGTACGAATAGTTTGGTGTATGGTTAGTTAGATTTACAAATATACGAACTAGAGCTGTCAGGCGATTAAAATGTTTAATCGCAATTAATCGCATATCCATAGTTAACTCGCAATTAATCGCAAATTAATATGTGGCCTTTTTTTAAGTAAAAAAATGTGTGCTTCGTGGAATTTAGCAGTTCTACATTAATTATAAAAACAAGAATGACAAAATTAATAGTTTTCATCAGAACTACTTTATTTTGTAACATTGTATTGATAAAACGTCCCCCGGTGCGCTTGCTGTTCGGAACGTCGGGGGTCCGCAGCTCTCGGGACGCGGCGCCGGACGCGAGCCGGTACCACCAAACGTGGTACTGGGCGCAAACCGGAGCCGGGTTAGGGTGCAGGAGCTCTCCAGGTCCTAGTGCCGGCCGGTTTTAGCTCGCAGCTCGGTGTTTGGAGACCCGCCCGTGATCTAGTGAGAGCAGCCGTTGAGTTAAAGGGGGGACGCCCACGAGGGCGGTATGGATTGCACGTATGAGAAAATCCGCGATTAATGCGTCAAAAAAATTGTCGGCGTCAAGCACACGTCAGATTAACGCGTTTTTAAAGCGACAAATCTGGGAGCCCTAATACGAACCCAACATGTTTGCCAACAACTGATTGAGTTTCAGATTTTATGTCAAATTTCTTTCCAAACACACAGCTTGGTTATATCAAAAATGTATTACAATTCAGTATGTCTCCCCAAAAAACATTAACGTATAGCTACAGACAGACAATGACCAGAGACACATACACACAGAAATCCCACGTGTTTCACCTTTATTTATTAGTGTAAACATCTCGTCTTCTGGACAAAAATCTATATGATTTTAAGTGAAAGTTCTCCTTATCTTCTTTGAGTTTGAGAAGCTTCTCAGTCTCAATGGAGATGTGTTGGTCCAGCATTGTTCATCCATTATTTATTACTTCACGTTTTGATTTAAGTCATATTTTGAGCTGAGATATTACATCTATGTAAGAAAAATAAATAAAAATGTGTTCCTGAGCCTAAAGCCATTGGACGTTTGTGAGAGGCACTACCAGCCAATGTTTTAAGCCTAACATGGAGCATTGTCTGTGTATACATGTAACTTACAAATGAAGTTGAGGGGGTTATGTTGAGAGATCAGGTTTATTTATTGTGAAGAGTTCTATAAAAACATCAGTAGTCATGGCTCTATGTCTGATTGATGAGATTATTCAAATATTTCCCCATCATCGGGGGTTTTAGTCTCTGTCTGGATGACAGCCACTTCTGCTGTGTTTCAGCGGAATTTGATGTCTGTCCCACATTAACCCAAGAGGGTGAAAAAATAGTAGGGGGCGGAGTTTATTATTGTTTAAAAAAAAAATAAGAAAAATGTCCCAAAGTTCAGGAGACCCGAGCTGGCAGCCCTCACACCCCGCAGCTGTCTGCCGGTGTATCTAGCAAGCGAGCTCCGCTTCACTAAAGGAGGCTGGGTGACTGCAGCCAGAGAGCCGCTGTGGTAGGGTAGCGATCTACCCGGGGTGTATCTCTTCTTCACCCGCCCTAGTAACTCCGCTGCCTCCGCAGGTTGAAGAATTAGATGAAAGTTCAAGACTAAAACGCTCGCTTTGGACTAATATTCTACCAGCTGATGAAGTTTTTTTGAAGGATTTCAGATCGTATCAATTAGTGTCCTTATTATAGACTTAACATTTAAACTGGCCGCCTCTGCCGTGCAAATCGCTTAAATTGCGCTGCTAGCCTTCAGATTGCGTCATTTCACATCTGTACCATTGACATGACATTGAAAGTGACCGCCTCTGCTGTGCAAATTGCGTTCGGTGTGAATGTACCTTTAGATAGCAATCTTTTGAACGTTTCCAAGGGCTACTTGTTGCTCGACCGTTGAAGTTGGCACAACTTTTTGCTTCTTAGCTCAACTTTCTGCGATGTAATGAGGTCATTAGGTGTCTAACGCTATGGGGCTCAGCTTCCCCACAGCACACGAATGCCTCACCGCTGCTGTTTCTAATCAGCTATTAAATAAAAAAACTGATGGCTTAAGCATGAAGCGATTAAAGTGGACATCTGTGTGTGTGCAGAACTCTTTTTGCTGACTTGGCAGCTTCATCAGCGTTAGACCGCTGCAGTGATAGGACCATACTGAGGGATGAGGTCAGACACAGGAAAAGAGGCAGATTTCATCCTGCAGCAGAGGGTAACAAGGGATTACCTTCCTCCCTTTCATCTCTAGAGTTTTCCCTTTTCTCACCTGGTCTAATGAAACACAAGGAAGCAAAATCTGTGTCTTTATCTCTTAGTCGGATGCACACCCAAACCCAGAGTTTTGTTTTTAAATACTTTAAGCTGCTTAGTTCCAAAAAGTGAGAAAACCAAGTAAACAGCACATTTTGTCTTGTTAAAATTGTAAAATAAAAATGTTACTCAGAACCAGGAGCTCAAATTCTGTTAAAGTCAAGATGTATTTTTAAAATTGTATTTCTTTACCCATCTTTTTTGTGTGTGCTGCAGCTCTGGTCTTACCTGATCTCCCTTTAGTATTGGTGCAGTTTCTTTAGCGTTCCTGGAAGTGTTAATCTTGTTTGGAAGCATGAAAGCGAGCATTTCAGAGCTACCTCGCACACAGCGAAAGCATGCTTTCTCTTTGAACTTTATTCTGCTATTACTTCTGTTTTGTTTCATACAATTTCTTTCTTTCTGATGGCATATAGTTTAAAAAGGTTACACTGACTTTGCTTTTAGCCTCAGATGTTGTAAAGTTTTGCTGCTGGGAGTAACATCGTTCTTTGCTTCTCTTTTTTCTGGTGCTTCGTTTTTATCTTTACAGAAACAGGCCAAACCTTCATGCCGGTGTTTTGCTATTCCTTACATAAACCAGATTGGTTACGGTGCTCGCCAAGTATTGGATTTTAATTGATTGGTTTCGAAGTAATTGACTGATAGGCACTTGTTAATGAAAACGAGGAGACTTGAAGTCAATTTTATGCCAGTGGAGGAAGCGCTCATTCATTCATCCGAGTCTTCTCTGTTATCTTGCCTGAAAAGAGCTGATTAACTTCCTTTTCCACAGCAGCATCGTAGAACAGCGTTTAGGTTGACACCTTTTAGCAGTTCTGCTGCACCTGTAGATTGACTTCATCATTTAAAAACAATAAAATAAGCAGAAAGTTTGTAAAAATAAACATTACAAACATGTTATTACTACAGTCCCTTGTTTATTGTGGGAGACATTAAAAAAAAGGTGAAAAGTAAGGCTGTGAAACTCACTACACACTTTACTCCAGGGGTAGGGAACCCTGGTCCTCAAGAGCCACCTTCCTGCATGTTTTCCAATTTACCCTGCTCTGGCATGTCCTTATTGGCTGGACACACCTGAACCAGGTAATTGTCATGAGTCCCTATGACTGCTTATCCCACAAATGCATGTTCCTCATAAATGTGTTCGTGAACGACTTTTGATTTTCTGCCAATGAAGTCAGCTCCTTGCTTCTTCAGAAAGTGCATGGCTGTTCCTAAACTTCATTAAACGGAGAGAGTATTGACCACTTGACTGGTTTGAACATATATTTTCTTTTGTGTTTTACTTAAAAGTAATGAGTAGAGTGATGTATATGGGGTAAGGAAATTCCTTTCTATGCAGTCAAAACCCGGAAAGAAACATGTCTTCATGCGACGTTCCTTTAACCAAATTACAGAATTGATTGGTGTTGGTGGGAGACTAATCTCTAATTACTTAAGGAAAATAAATAAATACATATCAGTAACAACTTATTGGACAGAGTACTGTATCTTGGCAACAGCCAAAGCCTCACCAATAAAAGATCTCTCATCGGAGTCATTCTCATTAAGACATTAAAGTCTCTCTGGACTGGATTCTCAAACAGAGAGCTTTTCCCAGCTTTCTCTCTGATAAATAAAGATTTGATCTTGTGGCAGCCATTAAAGCGGTGGCTGTTTGCGAACACTGGGAATGACGGGAGGGAAAAGAGCATTGGTCTCTGTGTAGCGCAGCGGGGAAGCTGCAGCAGAGGCCAGACGGGCCGCTCACAGCTTGCACACTGGGGTTAGCATGCGAGTGCTTGAAACTTTGATCTCCACTCTTTCTGAGCAAGCTCAGAGCAAAGGCTCTGTTGGGCACAAAAAGATAAACTAAAACAGAAAAAAGCTTTTTTAGGGGGTTTATTCTTTTTAAAACTTTCAATATGCAAAAGAAAAAATTAAAACAGTTCTATGTTTCGCGCTGTATTGCTTTACATTCTTCATCACTTTGTGTTGCATATGATGCGCTCACACCACCCTCACCAATGTGCGTTCGAGCCAACACTTTCAATGAAAAGTCTCTGTAAATGTATGTGTATTTCAGGCCCCCAGATTGTTAATTCTAGTGTTGTTTCTAAGGTTTCTACGACCGTTTTGGGCACGTACAAAACACGCAGCCACTGAACGTGAGTTGCTAGTTAAACCAGTTAGCCAATCAGGGACTCGAATTCGGCATTGAGGAAGGAATGGTGATGAATGGCTTTTAATTCATGCAAATGCCAACCGTTTTAAAACTGACCAAGAATAAGAAATTATACGCTGGAAAATATGACACCAAGTCACTAATGTCTTGGAATAGAGCTGTAAAAGAAGCTTGGAGTGAGGACCATGAGATTTGTACGAGGGGTGTGTATCAGCATAAATCTGTCGATACGATACGGATTGCGATGCACATTTCATGATACAATACGTATCGCGATATACTCCAAGACAGTACCAGAACAAAGAGTACAACATAGAGTGGTGGTGGTGTGTGTGTTGGGGGTGCTGCTCAGCTCCAAAAGCCACGCCCCTTTAGGGGAGATTTTTTTTCATTTAGATTGTGAGATTTTGGTTAAAAACTTCAGAATCATAATTAAAATACTATTGGGAACATTTTGTTTTAAATAAAAACATTTCATAGGGGGACTTTACAAGTATTGCCAAATGGAATATCGAGATATATCACTGAATCGATTTCCCCTACACCCCTAATCTGTCCGCTAAGACATTTCACACTCAGCCTCTTCCACCTGTAGGAGGTGCACATGTCCTAGTAGAAGTAAGAAACAGTAAAAGAGGCCACTCCCTTTTTTTCCAGTGTGCACACATAGGGGCCAAATGTGCGTTTAGCGTGTTCAAGAATGTCACATGTCCAGTGTGAACTCCGCATAAAAAAATCCATCTAGTTGGATCATAGGATTGAAAAATCAATTCATTTATATTCCCAGTTAATTGGTCGTTTTTGTTTCTCATTTAAACAATGAATGGAAAATCCTTGAAGGTTTCACTAATTTGGAAATAAGAAATCATTGATGGTTTACATTCAGGGAATCGATATTTGAAAAAGCAGTAAGTCTTTTTCTGCTGCCTCCAGAGAAAGTGCTGGCAGAAGCAGGCAGATGCGGGGACAGAGGAATTGTCCCATGATTAATGGCAAAAACAGGTGAACCCTGATGAAATCAGTTTTACACACGGGGGCACAGCACGAACAGACACAGATAGTGGCTGCAAAACCTCGTCTGTGGGAGAATTACAGACCTTTGAGCAAACCATAAATGAGACAGCAAACCGGTAAAATGAAAACTTCAATCTGCAGTAAAGGGGAAAGAGAGTTTCAACTTTTTTTTTTTTCTAAGCACTTGTAACACAACATTCTGTTCAATAAATGGAAACCTTTCTGCTCCAGGAGCTTCCTATTCACTGTGATTTTTTAAAACTCTTTTAGAAAAGAAGAAAAAAACTCTATGGCAGCAATTTTCTTACACAGGAGTTAATCAGGCAGTTTCCGATCAGCGTCTAACTGAACTCACCTTGTGTGTGAATAATAACACAATTCTTATTGCATATAATAAAAAGGACAAGGTTTTTGGTGTTGCTTTAGTTGCAAGGTACATCAATTTACACCTTTGTGATAAAGGAGAAGAGTGTGCAGGCAGCAGATATTGTGTGATTTGGGGTTTCCTATTCAGTCTGGGTTGTAACTGCTCCTGAGACAGAGGACATCCATGAAGATGAGCTCTGCCTATGCTGCCTTTGCTAAGAAATCTTTTTTTGTTCCTTGATATTTTTCGGCTACATGATGTAAATCACCAAACAAGCAATCGTATTTTGTTGTGTGTGTTTCACAGGGTGGCCAAAAGATGGAGAAGTGTCTGTATATAAAAAAAGTCTCTTATATTCTTGGAAATCTGATGCCATACCTTGGCCCCACTCACAGGTGGATACGGGCTTTCTGCAAAAAACTTCTCAATGCTCTGCAGAGCAAAATGTTCACACAGATTTGTGCATGCTGCAGGCGATAGGGCATAGCCAACACTTAAACAACACGTGGGTAAGTAAAGTGGAAGTAGGTGAGGCGCAGGTACATTTTACGAAGTTTCAATTTGTTTAACCACCCAAACCCTGTGTACTGTGCAAGAAGCCTGTTAGTGATGAACAATCAGACTGTTACAAATGAAAAAATTAGAGTGTAGTTTGTGTGGCCATTCTACATCTAATCATGTATCACGTGAACAACCCATGTGTGAGGCATTTGCATGGTGTAGGTAAAGGGGCCAGAACGTGCACATCACTAATGACTAGAGCAGGGGTGTCAGAATCAGGCCTCGAGGGCCGGTGTCTTACGTTTGGCTGAAATAGTGTTGTTTGTTGTATTTCATGCATGCGTCATTCTCTGGTCATGCAGAATTAAAATGCATTTTGGTAGCTGCCGTGTCTTTAGACTAGGGAAACAAAGCAGCACATTAATCTTAGGCTGAGTTTTTGTTGTGTTAAGTACTTTTTTGCCTTTAAAATATATTTTCATGGTTTTCTTTTGTACTTTTTATTGTTTAAGAAAGTGCAAGAAAATAAATTGTATAAAAAAAGAACAGTGACCTTTTTTTCTTGAAGCATGCATCAATACAGTTCCTGTTCCCCAACTTACCTGAATGTAACGGCAGTTTTACTGCCATTGAAGCTCCTTATTGGCTGAACACACCTGATCCAGGTAATCAGCAGCTGATAGAGCAGGATTTCTGGAAAACCAGCAGGAGGCCGGCCCTCAAGGCCTGGATTTGGACACCCCTGGACTACAGTGTAGTGTAAAGGCACCCTACAACAGCATCACCTGTATGTCGTATGTGTGTAATGTACATTATCCTTACAAATAATTCACAATATTCTTACTTAGTCTAAATCAAACAGACAGCTGGTTCCATGTGCAGAAGGTTCATTAGTTCAGGCAGGAACTAAACACAAAGTCCACAAAGCTAAATCAGGGTCAGGCAAGCAGAGGTCAACCACGAGCATGGGGTCATCCGAGAAGAGTACTCAGGGTTCAGGTGAGGGTCAGGCAGGGGGTAGGCAATCAGAGATGAAGCAGAGTCAGAAACTGAAGGTCCAACACAGTCTCACTCCCAACTTGATTGATGTTTGGTCAAGGACCCCTCCGTGTCACTTTTTGATGTCTTGGATGTCTCCAACTCGTCGTTTTTTTTGACATGCTGGCTGTTCCCATTAAATCACAGGTCTGGAACCAACGTGCCACGAACTGGAACTGGTCCAGTATCAAGACTCTTAGCACACCAGTACCCTAACCTGGTATTGGTTCACGTTCGGAGCCGGTTCGCGCCCGTTACTGCATCTGTACCTCCTGTGGTGCTGGGTTTGCGTACCGGATGCTTCCAAAGGACCAGTCCGCATCCTGTACCGCATTTGGTACTGCATCCGGTACCATGTCCCAAGGGTTGTGGACACTTGATTTTACGAACAGCCTGCATGTAAAAAACAATGAGTTGGGGACACCCAAAACATCAGAAAGTGACACAGAGAGGTCCTTAACCAAACAGCAATATGATACGACTTGGGGATGAAATGTGTTGGAAGATCAGGTCTAGATAGAAACGCTTGGTAATGCATGCAGGGTGGTACAAACAATACTTCACACTGAGTGAGGCTCTGGGCAGTGCTTAAGTGTCCTGTGGGTGATTGTCAAATGAGTGTCAGCTGAGCGACATCTGGGGTGTGCGGCACTGGTGCCCCAGTGTGTGCTGGGGCAGCTGGGAGATGAATTACAATCAGTGCTCTGGAGATAGCTCCCACCGGTAACCAGAGGGGGAGACCGAGCTCTGACTCAAGACAGTACGCTCCACACTCATGACGTCTCTTTAGCTGGCTGTATGAGCATCAAGGGAACTGCAAGACCTGTGCTCCCTTTCAGATGGGCCTCACCTCTCTACAACCCTCCATGGTCCAGGACAACCCAAAAACCTGCATCTGCATGGGTTATGTGACTAAGGCATAAGCTTTGTTCTGCTGAGATCATCTTCCTCAAGCCTGTACCCTTCTTAGTGCAGCTTTTTTGCATCCCCCTGAGGAGATGAGTGCTTTTTAATGGAGTACAACTTGACCTTAAACCTCCCCCATTCTTCAGCAATGCAACGTCATTTGATGTTAATGCAAATTATTTATCAGATTTTGCTGATTTAAAAAAAGAACAGACTAGAGGAAGAGAGTCTTATTTGGCTTACCTAAGACTTCAAAGAGGCTCCAAAAACTAAACAAGAATACCATTTCATGCTCAAACTGTGAGACAGGTGGCATCAACAAATGGAAATCCTGCCAGATTCTCTGAGAAAAAAAATCCTTAATTGTCCTTTCTCAATCTCCCATCAAATCCCTCTGACCGCACCAGAGCACCCTCGTCCTCTGTGGACGGCAGGCATTCAGTCTCTTATCAGCAGAATCAGCCGAGCACAGCTACATTTTTGGGGGCGCAGACAGGAATTTAGCTGACAGTGTGGAAGTGATGCCAAGGGGACCAGACATTAAAAAGCAACACGAGGGGAAAAGAGAGGGGCATCAGGAAAAAAAGGAAGTGTTTTCCAAAAGTGTGAGAAAATAAAAAAGATGGGGTGTTTACCTTTAAAAAAAAGTGCCTGCAGACACCATGCTGCTGTTTTCCTCACAATCGCAGCGACGGGAAACAGTCTGTCTTCTGTGCTGCGTGCTTTATCTCTTGTGCCATCTCCAAAGAGCTTACATTTATGTTTGACTTTCAGGAATCCTCGAGCCTGAGCAACTTTTCTCAGCTCCAAACAGTTCAGCTGAAACTGTACACAACGCAATTACGTCTCATCTCATTTAAAGTTGCTGCTGTTAATTAGCAGAAAGCTGTTCATCCAGTCGTCTTCCCCACTTAGGAAAACACTGTATTTTCCTTAGTGACACAACGAGTGAGTGTTAAGTGTTGTTATGGGGCTGTTAACCAATGCAAAATGGTCTGTAAAAACACAGAAAGTGAGCAGGATCATTAAAGTTACAACCCTGTTGTTAAACTGTGCAGCTCAGGAAATCAGAACCACTGAGCCGCACTTGATATTGACAAATAATGTTGATAAGTAACTCCAGCTCTGACAAATTCAAAGAAGGTTATGAGCAAAAAGTATACAATTTGTGTTCTCTTAATACCAAAAAACCTTTAGTTGACTAAAGTTAGGGGTTGAGAAATGTGTTTCTTGAGATTTTACATTAATTATCTTTTGAATAACTTTGGCTTGAGAGAATCTGTCAATCAAATGTTTTGAAAATGCGATGTGAGACCACATCATTTTATTGAGATATTAGATTGGTTGTTTACAATTGGAATAATCTGTGCTATAAAAAAATGTAGTGAAAAATATTGAGGAATAGAGAAGTTGTATTGCCTGCGATAATGCTTGTGTGAATGCTTTTTGCTGAAGATGCTAAAACTTTTTGATGAAAATGGTGACACAATTTACTTTAATTTCTGAAGGGATTTGCTGAAAATCCAAAAGTTATATGCAAAATGCTAAATTTGTTAAATGACCGGCAATATTGTTTAAGAACTATGAAAGATCACTGAGGTTGACTGAAATTTCTGGAAGATTAGTAGTGAAATTGTTTAAAAATCCCTAATAAATGCCATTTTTGTAAAAATATTCAGTGTGTTGCTTAAATATGAGCTAAACTCAAATTTAGCCCAAAAACCTTAGTAGATTCCAATTTAGCCAAAAAAGCTAGCACTTTGTTAAAAACGTTAGCCTCTTGCTAAAATAGAAGCTAACCTCTAAATAGGCTTATAAAAACCTCAGTGGATAACAAATTAGCCCGTTAGCACATTTCTGAAATATTAGTTAGACGCCAAATTAGCACATTCCTTAAATACTTGCTAAACTTCAAAAGAGTCTATAATTCCTCAGTAAACTAAATTAGTCAAAAATGTTAGCATGTTGGTAAAATATTTTCTAAACTTCAAATTGGCATTTAAAAATCTCAGTGGCAAATTAGCAAAAAAAAAAGCTTACACATATTTAAATATTAACTAAACTCCAAAATAATCTAAAATTCCTCAGTAAACTAAATTAGTCAAAAACGTTAGTCTTTTTTTCTAAGATAGAAGCTAAACTCTAAGTTAGCCTATAAAAACCTCATAGATAACAAATTAGTCCAAAACGTTAGCAAATTGCTATAATAAAAGCTAAACTCATTTTTTGAAAGTTACCATAAAATATTAAAACATAGCTCATTGATATTTTAATGGCTTGTTGATAATTTACTTAAATTTTGAAATGTTAACACTTTCTTATTCATTTCCTATGGGGCATATTTTGCTCAATATTTCAAAAACTATAAAGTTTATGAAAACCAAAAATACAAGCAGTAATGTCCTGAACAAGCTGAACATTTTGATACCAAGATTTCTGAAAAACTTAAAAGTGTGATTGAGTTTTGATGTACAGAAAGGAGCAGGAGAATCACTAGAACATGTTTAAGAAAGGTACCAGAACAAGAATGGTTATTCTGACTAATAGAATGACTGTTTATTTCTCTGTAGAAGTCTATGGGATTTTGGCTTCTTGGAACCAGCGTGTACTTCCTGTTTGGAACGCTTTCGGGGAGGGGTTTGTGTGTAATTCACTGCATACTCTGCAGAAATTTAAATATGACAACAGTTGACAAATGAGCTATAATCACTAAAACATGGGACGGTGGTCAGAATGGTTTAGTCATCTATTTCTACTCTACTGATCCAATTGAAACAAAAGACTTTGGAATAATGTGTTGAGGGATTAAAAAGAAGGAATAATGTGAAAGGGGAGGGAAGATTCTCAAGTAATCCGACTGATTTCATCTACACAGTGGGTTATAGATCTAATCAAATTTCAAGTTGTTTTTTTTTTTGGGGTCATTGATCAAGTTCTTGCTTTTGATGCAGACTACACAAGTCTTATGCATACATTTGCAATTGTTTATGTTTAAAGTAACACATGTTAAATTGAACATATTTCATGTTGTTTTATAACGTCCCCACAGGTTTAGTAAGGGCCAACTGAGAGCGTTTTCTTCATTGCCACTTGCTTATTAGCAAATTACAAAGTGAATTATGGGGAAAGTGAATCACAGCCTACTGTCTACAATAGAAAAGTGCACCGTCAGCAGTTTGAGCGTTTTGTGATTGAACACTTACCAACATTTGAGATGTTTATGTCTCAGAATAAACGGGAAAGGTCACGTTAAACCACAGACATTGGTGTCTTTTTTAATAATGACATTCCACAAATAATGACTTTGTTGTGAGACACCCCTTTCTGTGGCGTAAAAGGTTACCAGCGCCATTCCCTGCAGCTACTTGGTAACACTTCCTCTGTGAATCAAGTTTGAAATAGGCTGACTGACATTTTGCTTTTTTGTCCCTGTGTTTCTTGTTTAAAGTTTGTTAATGATTTCTCATTAGCAACCAGACTGGCGCTCATTCAAAGCAGTTATTTTGTGTTTGTGTAAAGATATAAAGTTCAATAGAAATATAGTGGAGAATTTTGATAAGTCTGGATGTTCAAAGGATTGTCCATAATCTCCATTTGCAGACACTTCTCACAGGTTTTGATGAAGACAGTTTCATCCACCAACAGAAAAGCAACAGAAAGTTTTACTTTTAGCATTGAAGCCACAGTTTTTACTTGAAACTAGTTCTTTAGAGTGAGTGGAACAGTTTTCCTCTGAACGACCTATAGTTAGTGTTAGTGTGACGTCACCCAGAGAAAACTTCAGGCTCTAACCAAATGAAGTTCATTCTGTCACCATTTTTTTCAATGCGGACACGGCCGTGTTGGAACCAGACCATGTCAGTGAGTAGAGATTGGTCTGAGTCAGTCTAAGTCATTGTTTTTATGGAAACTGCTCTCACCAATCAGGAGTGAACTTGTAGAAAAGCCACCAATCTGGTCTCCTTGGGTATTATGTTTTAGCTCATTTATTAAATGCTTCACTTTTCTGCCACCTCCTCTGGTCATCTGTGTTTGGGACCTTCATCCACCATTCCTGACACAAAGTTTCTGCAGATCAGCAGTAATTCATTAAAAAATTGAGTTGTGGGTGGGACTGTTGGCACCCCCTTGTTGTGCACATCTTAAGTAAGTTGTTTCAAATGGCAATTTGACCAAAAAAATTCTCAGAAATTGTAATTTTCTTTATCGTTTTTTTCACCGTCATCAGAAAAATGTTTGAAGAACATTAAGAACACCAAAAAAACATGGATTGGATCTTTTAATGTTCCTTCTAATAATTAGTGTTCCCTCATTTATTTCAATAACATGTGTCTCAGATCTGTTGCTAACCTATTGTTAGTCCAGTTGGGTTTACTCTTCAGAACTTGTTTCAATCAACTCCTATTTCTTATTTTTGGGGGGGGGGGGGGGGTCTCTTATAAAAACCCACATAAGTTTTTTGCCAAATAATAAAAAAGTAACTTTTATTGTTTCCATATTTTTTCTCTTTTGCCTCTAACATTTGGAATTTGTGAGATTTCCCATTAATTTGATCATGATTTTTCCTCTTTATGCTACTTGCTGTCCATTCAGCTTTTTCCTCCATTTTCAGGCCTCATTTTTTGTGTGGAGAACCAGATGTAGTCATTTTGAAACAAAAAGGGAAAATTAATAAATAAATAGAGGAGGGCCATCTCATCGACTGCTTTTGGCTCAAATGTTGCATTAGCATAATTTAGCAGAAGAAACATGTGCGTCACGAGGGAAAAGATTATCATCTGAAAGGTTATCTGGATTTTTCACCAGCACACACACACACACACACACACACAGGTACACATCAGTAGTAGAAGGAAGATATCTTGATGTTGTAAACTAAATTCAAGAATATTCCTAAGAATTTGTGATCATGTTTTCATTCCTTTAATCACCATATTTCATTAATTCATAAACAGCAGCCCAGACAGAGTTAGCTTTTTCCGCTTTCACTGCTCATGACTGACTTGTTGCTAATTCGTCCTTCAGAACCTCCATGTGGTCGCTGTGACAGAGGATGATTGACGGCAGATTGGCGCCGGAGCGTTAATAGACTGATTAATGTGCATGCTAAAGGTATAGAGTTTATAGTACCGGCGGCGGCGGCTGGCTCCTCCGCTGGTGCGTGTGTTCCACTCTCGGCCTTGGATCAGCTGAACGACCACGCTCCTCTTTCATAGATCGCTTCACTGAATCACAAGTAGTTGAAAGCAGATCTGCATGCAGTTGGCTTCATTTGATCCGCTGACAGAACGCTGTTATACATTCATATATGTACATTCATACAGCAGATTGAGGTTATATGTAACAGATTTTCTTTATTTTTGAAAATGAGATTATTTTTCAAAATAAGTAAAAGTTGTTTTCATTTTTTCTTGGTTCACCTCTTTCCCTCTGGTCCAGCAGGTTTTAGATGGAGCTGCCATGAAAAATGAATGAGTCTCTCTCTCCTTCTTTCTATTCCTCTCACTCATCCCCTCTTCCTCCCTGACTGTCATCCTAACACGCTGAGCTACATTTGTTTCCACCATTAACACTCTTATCACAGAAAATGGCTAACGGGGTGAGCAGAGTGACAAAGCCTTTAGGTTCAGCTTCTCAGCTCCATCAATAAAGTGTTTTTTAAAGTATCTTTTTCACCCCTGAAACAACATCTATTTACGCACTTTCTATTACATTCAATTTGAAAAGTGCTATATAAATAAAGACTGGTTGATTGACTAACCCCTACATGCCTTTCTTTATTTATAACTGTATAAAAACTATTCTTTAATGTTGTTTTCAGTTCAGCGTGATGCTAAATTAAGAAGAGTTAACAACTAAATGGTACATTCTTAATTAGCGACATACATCATGAAGGGGTTAAATAAAGATAAATAAGTCATCGCCATTTCCTGTGCAGATTCTGCCTTCAGTGCTTGTGTTTGTGGACAATATTTGCATTTATTAATAATCCTTTCAGAACCAAAATGTCTGCAGTATGTGTTCATGCGTGTAAAATGGCCAATAAGCAGCTTGAATGTGGTAAATAAATAGAGGAGGAGAGTGATGGAAGATTGACCTTTCTCTGTAATCAGCTCCATGTGTTTGTGTGTGTTTGTGTGTGTTTGTGTGTATCGCTGCAACACATAAGTGGATGTTTGTGTGGATCCCTGAGCCTGAATGGTCACCTGTACGGCTCTGATTGTTGTGTTTGCTTTTACTTAAATGTCCTGGACTGAGGACAGATCAATGTTCCAGCTCAGAAGAAAAAAACGAATTAGCCCTAGCTAGTGAATGCTAACGCTAATCTGTGGTACGTTTTTAGGTTCTGCAGCTGTTGGTTCCTAAATTATGCCTTTAAAGGACTTTTGGTGGACTTGGAGAGCTGAGAACCACCAGGCTGGATTATTCTCATGGTTTCTAACTAACCTTAACATGACTTTTCTATGTATTTGACTTCATTTGTCCATGCCACCGTCTGAAATTACCAAAGCCCAGTGTGTCTTTTGATGCTAAGGGGCCTTTGAACTGGAGCCAGCATCTTTATGCTGATCTTGGTGGCAAGTCTGGCTGCACCTCAAATATTCATGTGGCGCCGGTTTCCCCTGGAATACCAATTGGACCGCGCTGTGAGGGAGAAACTTTTGTGTCAAGCATCGGCCAAACACAAGCCGCAGAAACGGCATGTGAGCTGCATCGCCGACTGTAAAACGGTTCCAGAGACAGCTGGAGAATGGACCGTCAGTCCACCCACACGTCTAATAGATGATACTCAGAGGTTCAAGGTCTCTCTTCATTTCCATAAAGGTCACAGCGGGACTTCTCCTGCTCGCTCCTGCTATGGGGGCAGACTGTAAACATTTCCAGAGGTCTGTGTTTAAACCAAAGCAGGACACCAAGATGGTGACAGATGAAGTCCTACTGCTCTATGTGCTATAAATTAAGGATTTTTTAAAAAGAAGTTTAATTCTACATTCGTTCAAGCGACCACTTTTGAAGAAAAGTCTATGTAAAAGCGCATTTTTGGCTTCCACGTCTAGCCCTTCATAACACAAGCAGCACAAGCCTAGTGTGTACGCGGGTTCATTTTTGTGGTGAAATTCGGTCAAAGAATGCAGACAACAACACCAGATAAAGTTTTCAGGATTTATTGAAATGATGACATATAATCTCCGTATCAAAATCCTCTTTGCTTTCATGCAGATCCATTTACCTTTCTGCCGTTGCTAAATAATCCACGTTCAAACCAGTGCTCCTAATTCTCAGTTTTTTGTGGTTTCATTCAAGTTTGTTCATGCTAATGCTAAAACAGCCAAAAAGACTGGAAAAATGTTGAATTTTGCCAAAACAGCTAGCATAATGCTGAAATATTAGCTAAACTCCAAGTTAGCCTAAAGAACTTAAAAAAGCCAAATTTTGCCCAAACAGCTAGCATAATGCTAAAATATTAGCTGAACTCTAAATTATTTCAAAAACTATGAAGTTTATGAATGCCAAAAGTACAAGCAGTAATGTCCTGAACTAAGCTGAATATTTTTATAGCAAGATTGCTGAAATTACTGAGAGTGTGATTGAGTTTTTACGTGTTGAAAAACGTACAGAAAGCCCCCAGCTAAACATTGACAGTATTACAGAAGCAGACCTTTGGGAGCAGCTCTGTGGACTGATCAGGCTTTATTTCTGTCTCTGTGAGCCATTCTCTTCTACTTGTTTGACAAACTTCCAAAGAAAATGTTGTGCATTTTCATTTTTCTCTTCAGTTAATTTTTTTCTCTGGCCGATTGTTCTGCTCTTGAAATGATTAGCTTCAGCTGGAGTGGACCTTTTCCGCATGTAGATAGGATGGGAGGTGAACAGAGAGCAGAGAGTGACGCGCATAAAGCGGATTACTCAGAAGAACTCCAAAGTCCTTATGACTAATTAGTGTCTTTGCAGCCATAGTTGGAGGAAAAGCACTCTCAGCTTGAAGAATCTAAATCTGTTTAGTGGAGCTTGTTAGGTCTATTGTTGTGGAGAAAAGAACTTGAGAGGAAAGAGCAAGAATGGCAACTCTATCTGGAAATAAGAGACAAGAAATCTAATTCCAACACATCATGTAACTCAAGCTGCAAACCACATACGTGGTTGGAGAAATAGGGGCGTAAAATGACTATGATGCCAAGTGTTAAAGTGTAAACTTTTGCAGAACACTGTTTCTTTAAAGACACTCTGATGAAAATGGTGTTTTTAACATTTCTCATGATGGAGGACATTTATACAACAATTTAGGATTTCAGTATTCCTTTATTCAAATCAGGAGCAGACGAAAAAATGACCAGATGAAGAAATGCTCTTTTGGTTTGGCGTCCAAACTTCGTGCGGTGACATCCACCAAAGAAACTTCTAGTGAGGAATCGACACGACATGTTGGGATGGATCCTGAACGTATCCGAGAACGGCGCAAGAAGACGGGATATTGGGAATACGTCAGGAGATAGGGAGCAGACTATTTCCTGGTGCAGGAAGGGAGCAGACTATTTCCTGGAAGAAAAAGTGAGCGACAAATTAGAAGAGGTGGTTTGAACGTGAATTACTGAGCAAAGGCAGAGTGGTGCGTGTGACAAGGATTTTTGATACCGAGATAGATGAGCTTCAAAGAGAACAGAAACATTGACAGTCAGTGGTAATCAGGACAATGTTCTCATCATTTCAGTAAATCCTGAAATGTTCATCTGCTGTTGTCTGCATTTTTTGAACAAATTTCATCTCAGAATAAACCCATTAGTCCCCACCATTCTGTCTGTGCCAAATTTTGGTGAATAACACCTGGGCTACACATACGTACATCAATATTTTAAAAATTTTTGATGTTTTTTTTTCATGGATGACACGCTAACGAGGATGGCTCTATAGGTTGATGTCATGAGATGGGCGGCACCCTAAGGAGTGAAAGGCGGGGCCTTAGAGATTGCGTCGTTTTACTTCCGGGTTCACAAAAATAACTAAAATTTCATAATAATTTGTTTTTTAGTGTTCCAAATATAAAATATGATCATAAATACCTTAAATGTGAAATGGCCCCTTTAAAGGATTTCTCAGTGTTGGATTTTCAGGGGTTTATGTTGGTCAAGCTGGAGCCGCACAACATTTCAGCAACTTAGCAGTCCCTCTGAATGATTTCATTTTCTGAGTTGAAAATAGCTGCAAAGCTCTTGCTCTAATTGAGGCAATGGGCTGTAATTGCCTTTGTTGACTTGTCACCGCCTTGGCAAAATAATTGGAAGTGGGTTAAAAAGCGTGTCAACCAGAGCAAAGCCATTCAAATCAGAACTATTTAAATTGGGGGCAGAGGGGGTGTAATTAGATCACAAGTCAGACTTTTTTTTTTTTACTCAAGAACATGGTGGTAAAAATCTAAAATCAAAATGACAATCTGTGTTAAAAGTAAAAATAAATAAATAAATAGAACGAATGACTCAACTGATATATTGTTTTTTTCTTATTAACACTCTCAGATCTACCGCAGTCACATTAAAGACTGTATTTTTCTGAGTCATTCCATCTTTGTTCAGTAAAAAATGAACTTATCAAACTTGATTGATGATCAATGTGTTGCTTTAACAAAGAAACAGAAAAAGACTATTAAAAAAAGGTTCTTTTTATGGCTGAAATGACAGCAAATGAGGCAGGCAGTAGCTGTCGTAGGCATTTAAGTTTATTCTCTAATCCCCATCTGATTTTAATTCATTTGCAGTAAATCACAATCTAATAATATGCTTTAAAACGGGCTGTAGGGTTTGGAGGTGGGCTCGTGTTTGCAGGCTCACGTTCCTGGAAATGATTGATGCATTTAAACAAACTGTGGAATTACTCTCCATGAAAAGGCTACAAGGCCCAATTCAGATTTACTGCTTTGCTAGCGTCAGTTAGTGTAAGTTAACATCACCCACTGAGGGGTTTTCAAACGCCCAAGATCCAAACTCAGCTTCATTTCTTTATTCGCAAAAACGGAACGTGACTCTTTCAGTTCATCACAAAAACTCTGACAACTCAAGACTTTTTATGAAATTTTTGAGTTTGAATGAGGTGCTGTGCTGCTGAGGTGTATCCCTTCGGAGCGCGAAGGAGGGGCATCCATGGCGGAGGATAATTATCATCCAGAGCAGGTGTTTAGTATTTGATGATTGAGGAAACACGCGCTCCTGATTTGAAGTCAAATGAGAGACAGAGTGACACTCTTCATCTGCATCATAAAGTATGATGCTTTATACTCTGTTGTTCTGAAGAAAAATACTCTTTATGTTGAGCAATACTTTTCTATCATTTAATAAATGTTTACAAAGGATGATCAGAAGTCTTTTTGATGAGTATGGATCGGTGACGGACATTCTTCAGCCATGGGGGCGTTCCGTATTCGCGGAGAGATCCACGAATACACGAATAAGGTCATTCATACAGAACACACCCATTAGATTCCATAAATGCAATTACTATCAATTTAAGTCAAATTGTTTTTTGCTTGAAAGGGAGTGAAGCAAACATATATAGTCAAATTATATTTAGTTACTTCTTATGTATATATTGTATATTTGCAAAAGTGTCATAATCTGGTCCGTTTTTCTGTCCTTTATTTCATCAATATGTTGTTTCAAATGGAGTAGGAGGAAGTTAAAACTTTTTTAATCCTACCCCTTAACTTATGTGAGCATAAGTTCATGTTTCCTTCAAAAATATTAACCAAACCCAGTAAAATTGACCAGCCTTCTACTGTTGTTTTAAGCAGAGAATAATTACCATTATTGAACCAGATATCTGTTACTTAGTACTGATAGTTTTATGTTTTGGGGGCAGGTGGAAAGGCCCTGCGACAGACTGGAGACCTGTCCAGGGTGTACCCCGCCTTCGCCCTTCAGTTGCCGGGTTAGGCTCCGGCTCCCCCGCGACCCCGACAGGGAAAAAGCGGCCAAGAAGATGGATGGATGGATGGGCAGGTGGAAAGAATGAAGCAAAAAAAGAAAAAGTTGATCAAATAAAAGAAGAATCCAATAAAGAAGATATTATGTTAATGATTTATTGCAGTTCATTACACTGAGAAAACTAGGAAAAAACACATTAAACAGATTTTTGTTTAAAAAAAAAAAGCAAAAAAACATAGCTGATTATGTAGTATGTTGCTATGGTGTTTTATTCAAATCATTTCTAATATCTGTCATCTCAGCTAAAGTGAGAAAAAAAAAAAGCTGAAATGTCTCTTTTAAGGTCAAAAGGAGTTACACATTTCAGTACCAACGCCACATGACCCTGACGGAGGTAAATAAGTTGCCTGTGCTGCAGTATGCTGAGATTTGAAATGAAGCATTTAGCATTTCAGCAGCGGTCACGCTGATGAATCTGTTGATCCGCCACATTACTGCACAGGTTGGCAGTCACTCACACACTTGTGTTTGCATGGCCTGTGTCTCTGGCCCACCCTGTCTGCCATCTGCAGCAGTGGGTTAGGATGAGGGGCCGTGAGCCAGCCAGCCAGTCACAGGGGACAGAGAGCCACATGCCATATGTGGGACTGTTCACAGAAAGCAATGCAAGCAGCCTCTAAGCCTCATTTGCTAAACCCTCCACCAACACTGCAGCCTCTCATGAGAACCCCGAGAAAGCAGGCTCCCTGTAAATCATTGTTTGTTTGTTTGTCTTCTACAAGTTTCTATTATTACTCTTCATTAGAGTTGGGGACAAAGGCTGAAGATAGCACTGCAGAAGCATGAAGACCAATGCATTCTTCACAACTGGGGCAAAGAAATGGGCAAACCTGTGTCCAATGCACTCGAGACCTTTAAGATCATAGACCGCTCATGCTCATTTTGTAACCCTTGTGCTATCTACATTAAAAGTGGGGTCATCTGGACCCCACAAGACAGCACTCTGAACTTTTCTTCTCATGGATTTTTTTTATCTTCACTGGTGTCCGTAGCAGACATAACATCCTGTCAAACTTTGAGGGATCGCACACCAATATAAGGGTGGGGTCTTCTGGACCCCATAAGACAGGAGAAGGGTTAAGGACATGCTACAGGCAACAGATCACAGCAAACTTTTATAGAACACACCAGGTTAAGTAAGGGTGAAGCAGGTCCTTGGATACACCTGTTGTGTGTTCCATACATGCAGTCTGTTAGAAATAAGTGAATCAGAATGTAGCAACACCAACCTAAAAGGACATGACATTTTCAAAACCAAGAAATTCAGAACAAAAATCAAGGAAAGAAGTGTTTCAGTGCAGGGTATCAGATATGGAATAATCCCGAAAAATAAATAAGTCTAGTTCAATTATTACTTTTTAAAAAGCTGTGAAAAAACAAATTCTCACACAATATGAATGATAAGGTCATTAGGAATTGGTTCAAAAAAAATCTGAGGTATTCACTTTATTTTTATTGTTTTTTTTGTCTTCTTTTGTTGATGTTTCCATCCAGTGGACATATTAATGTTACAATACAAAGAAATATATTTGGTTGAAATTGCTTGATTGATTTAGATAAATGGGGCAGAGACAATAAGGGTTTTTTTCTTTTTGTCTCCTTTAATTTTCCCCAGGGACAAGAGTATCATGACATTTTTGTTCTGTGGTATGAAAATGAAATAAATAAACTATACACCCCATGTGTGGGGTCAGTGGGGTATCACATCCAGTCAAGGGGCCAGTGTGCGCACCTTAAGAACAACTGGAGTGGGTGTAAGGGCACCGTACGACCACTTCACCTGTGGGTAAACTTACATTATTTATTATTGCTTCACAATACACGATAGTGGTACATTCCATTTTCATGATGTCCCTTGATGTGGCTGTATGAGCCTTAACCCTTGTGCTCTCTTCTGGGGTCCAGATGACCCAAGCCTTACAGTGACATGTTATCCCTCCTAAAAATCATTGAGAAAAGCAGTTCAGCACAGTCTTGTAGGGTCCAGATGGCCCCACTCCCAACATCAACATACCTAGGATAGCACAAGGGTTAAGATAAGGTCGCTTCCGTCCATGGAGGCTCATGGACGGAAGCGACCTTATCTTAACCCTGGAGCCCAGAAGAGAGCACAGGTTTGGTCCGAACAACAAAAAAACTACAGCACCTAAAAAGGATAACTCCTGTACTGATGCATGTGACTAAAGATGTGAGGAATCAATGACACAAATGATGCTCCACAACACTTAAGGTTTATTATTTTTGTTAAATATTTGGCATATACAGAGTCTTTGAAACCAGTGCACACATACAGTAGTTAAAGACTATATCTCTATTTAGATAAAAGCTTAAGGTAAAATGTATTGGACCTAAGCTTCGTTGAAAGGTGTGATGAATCGCATTGACCGCTTATAGACAATACCTGAGTCAAGAATAAAACAGGCTATATCTGTAGTGTGTCTGCAGAAGCCCTCATAGCAGTGAGGCTGTGAGGACGTCAGTGCTCTGTGATGCAGGAAATCAGGGAACTGTTGCCAAACTTGTTACAACATGTGAAGGGATTTTTAACAGGTACATATTGTTTGTTCCAAAGGATTTACATAAAAATAGTCAAATGGAAGAATTCTAAAGATAGCAGCTAAATTAAGTTAGTTTGTATATCTTCAACTTGTGCTTTTAGGAGTGTTTCCATGGATTTTTGGTTGATGTTTTTACCTAAATTGCTGACAAGACATAGACACAATCTTGATGGAGATTGTGTGTACTCTTTTGGCACAACATAACATCTCTTACTGGGATTGGTTGAGATAAAATAATACCGGTACGTTCTGCTTTTAAACTATGTGAAATTGTTATTAATGACACTTTCAGTCTGTGATTTTACAAACTCCATTAACTTTATGGGCTAACTTTAAGTGGTCAATAGAATGCAATGTGTGACGTTCAGTTGTACTCTTTCAAACAATGTTACTATCCTGTGTGGAATTCCTCAAGAACTGTAAATTTACTTTACAATTCATGTTTTTGAAATGGAATGTCTTATACATTAACCAAGAAAGCTCTGCTTCTTCTTTGAAATGTTAGAGCTTGAATTCCTCCCTGTCATTTAGAGTGAGCAGAGGAACAAACAAAAACTAAAAAGCTTAAAAAGCAAGTGTGCGGTAAAATCTGAGAAACCAAAAAAAGACGCATCTCCGTAGTAAAACCAGTGTCTCGTGTAAATGAGACCCCTAGTCTCAAGATACTGTACTGCGTATAGGTAAATATTTAAAAATCAAAACCAATGAGGTTCAACTGTTGAGCATTATACTAAGAACCTTATCATGGAGAACAATGGGATTGTTTAAATATGTTTTCACTCTTTGGTCTTGTGTCATTTGGATTTCTCTCAAGTTTTTTTGGCTGAGTGTGCCTTAAAAAGACAAACTTTAGATAGCTCAAAAAAGGCTGTTGTCCCTTGGCTGTCCATCTAGAACCAATATCAATTTGATGTATAAAAGTCTGGTGGGGATGAAGACCAAGGGCAGACTAGTATTTGCTCTGTTTCTGTCTCTACATTAAATATGGACTTTTTAAAACCTACGTGTCTACCTATAATAGGCTGTTTTAACACAAGAGCTTCTTTTTGCATATGTCCAAAAATGAATACATGTAAAAAAAATGCTGCTTTCAAAAATGACAAAGCCAATCCTTACGAGTCTATTGAAAACTATAGACTATAGTGAAAATTGTTTAAAGTTACCCCAACTAAAGACTGTGACACCTGGTTCACACCGGACGCAGAAGCACTGCGAAGCAGGGTCCACGTGGAGTGCACGCTATCTCCACGCTTAACATCCAGTTCACACCAGACACTTTTCTGTCCTTCTGCTCAGCTGTGGTTGTTTAGAGCTTTTTTTTTTTATCATCATCAGACACCCCAAACCCCCGCTCCATAACACTATATGTTCATTTGTGTGTATGTGTGTGTCTCAGATCTGTGTATTTTTAATGTGTTTATTTTCATCTTTTCATCATATTGTTACTTAGAAAGTTAGGACTTTAGAAACCAGCCTCGTGGAAATTTGAGGAACCTCATCAACAAGTACTTTTGGGCTAGCTTTGAATTTAGGAGCTGAATAAAAGCTTCATCTAAACTCATCTTTGTCTTTAAGTCAAACTAGTTTCCCGATTGTTTAGATAAATCATTATCAAAAAGAAAACATACTAAAACTTTAGGCTCTCACATTCAGTAGTATAAACCTGCAGAGCCGGAGACCCAACAGCGCTCACAGGACCGCATTGTCAGGACCGCATTCTCAGGACCCAGGCTTTTTTAACACAGCGCCCCTACTGGCTGGAGGACTAACAACGTTCTCAGGACGATTTCAGGACTTGTTTTTTGAGACAGCGCCTCCTTGCTGGTGGGTGCCGTTTATCGTTTTTTTTTTTTAAATAAATGCTACTAATGGTGAGAATTGGGTATGTTTCGGTCACCCTTATCTTTGATTATGACTGAATATTTCCAATGTTTTTCTTACTTTTATCTAACTACTGATAGAGAGTTGATTCTGGTGTTTTCTAAGCTCCTGAAACTTTTCAGAAGTTGAGAATATTGGGATCTGAAGACAGAGAGCCTGGAATTACTGTGCAGAATTTCTACTTTGGTGCTTAAAGGGTTCATATAAATTTGTCTTTACATTTTGTCTTATTCTGTAGCACAAATTTAACACATTCTCCACGCGAAACACATGTATTTCATAATAAAATAAAATATACAAACATTAAAACATGCCAGAAAATCAAATAAAAACCAAACCCAAAACGGATATCAAACAGTATCTTCTGAGGTTGTAAAATAACTTTTATTAGGAGTTGCATTAAACAGAATAATGTACATTCATGATGCATTACATTAAACTAAAAAAGGGGCAATACTTGTAACTTCCTAAAACCTGTTTTCTGTACAATAAATTGCAGCTGTTAATAATTCAAAAACATTTTTTTAAATTAAACAATACAAGGTTGGAAAAAATACGTTCTAGTTGGAGAGTATCTCTTTTTTTCAATTTTATACCAATCTTCCTGTCAAATTCCTCTACTTTACTAAAAGAAATATTTTCCTCTTAGTAGTGTTTTGTAAAATTTGACCTTTTATTTTTTTTAAGTCTTGGATAATGAATTTGAACCTTTAAACCTTTAAATCAAATCAAATCAAATCAATCTTTATTTATATAGCACTTTTCATATACAGGAATAACACAAAGTGCTTTAATAAACTTGTTGGTTAGAAATACTTTGTAGAACAAAATGGGCAGTGGTCATTGCTGCAGCATTTAACCCACTTTCATCTAAAGATTTCCTCTTTTAAATCGTTGTATCCATCTGGAAATAAAGATATACAAGTCAAATGTAAAATTGTAGACCTACAGTATAAAAGTAATTTACTTCTGAACAATACAGCATAAATACCTAATATTATTATAAGAAGTGATATTTTTGGACAATAGCGATGAATCAAGTTTGTATATTACACTGCAAAATAGTAAAATACATATCAATTCATATGTGGCTTTGCTCAGTAAACATTTTGTTTTCCTCTGTTTTGTCATACATTCACATCATATTTGGGTTATAATGAGGCAATGTTATTGAATTAAACAAAAAAAAGTTATAACAAATAAAAAAAGATGAAAAGATGCAAAAATTGTGCGAGCTGTAAAATTCTGCAAGATGTATTGCTAATAAACCATCATTAATTTAGATTTACACAAACAACATTAATTAAGATAAAAGCTAAGCTAAGCTTCATATAGACATCAATGTTTATGTTTCTGCAAAAAACTGAAAATTATTGGTTTAGTTTTTATATTTTAAGATTTATCTGATAAATTACCTAGTTGCTTATGTTGTAACAGCGCTTCAATAATGTTTTTACTCTTACTACTCACGTGTGCAATGTGCCTCGTAAAGTCTTCAGAAAGTAACAAAACAAACTCCAACCAGTAGGGGGCGCTGTGTTAAAAAAGCCTGGGTCCTGAGAATGCGGTCCTGGGAGTGCGGTCCTGAAAACGCTGTTGGGTCTCCAGGCCTGCAGGTACACCCTTCCCCTCACATTATTTGTGACTGTCTTGGTTTTCTTGTTACAGCTGTTTCAGTTCTGTAATACAGCTAAAACTGAGAATTCAGGAGGATAATGTTAGTGGCACAAAGTGAACTCGATTTGTGTGTTACATTGTGTGACAAGAATAAGCCACCATAACTGAAAGTTGGACCTAATCAATAGAAACTCCCCATGGATTTCCCAGCAGAATAAACACAAAGTATTTACAAAGTAGCAACATTTTCAGTTCATCTTTTCAAAGAACCGCTTGATAAACACGTCCGCTTTGTTTTAATTTGCTTCCCTCCCGCTCTCCTCTATAATAGAAATTAAACTAGCCACTTGATCTTTGGCCGAGTACAAAAGAGGCTGAGAGGATATAAAAAATAAATAAATAAAAGAGCCTTTTGTTCTTTTGCTGTTTTTGTATGAAGCTGTTGATTGCTCTGGCTCCTGTGAAAGTGCCACTTAAAGGAGGTTAGACCCAGGGTGCAGATGTGGATAACAACATGAAGAATGCTGCTCGGTGGGGGAAATTACACAATATTTATTTGCCAGATTTCAAGAGGACTTAAGTGAGCTCTGCCGTGAATAAGTGTTGAATGTGGGTGTAGGTGCTGAATGCCTCTTGTTCTGCTTGTTTGTTTTGCTCTAAATGGCCTTTAACAGTCTGAAACCCTGGAGTGTTCCTCCGCCCTCTGCTGGGTTCCTTGTTCGCTTGGATTTAGTTACTGAAGTGCTATAGACACATGGAATTTGTCTAAAAGCCAAAATAACACTAAAATGTCAGAGACAGAATGTTTTCCTGTTAGCAAAATATGAAATTTTGAAGATTTCTCTGGATTAGTGAACAATAATGTCATCTTTTTTACATTTTAAAGGTTAACCCTTTAAACACCAGAGTTTGTGTTCTTTAATTTAGTGTATTTTTTCAACCTTTAACACGATCAACGTCATTCCAGCATTCCAGGATGAAAATTTAAGATGTTAAAGATTTTGTATTTAAATGTCACAGGTGACACTGTTCCATCTCCCACAGATTGGAAGAAGAGGTCAGACAAATCCAGCAGCCTGATTGGCTGCTTCTACCCTGTTGTTTGTGTTTGAGACAGGCAGCTTGTCTGTGTTTGCACCTGTTATTTGTGTTGTGGTCCCCCAGTGCAGCTCCACAGCTCTGCTCTATACAGCAGAGGAGGACTGCACGACAGAACAGCAGGACTTCTGGACACTCTCTTTCTTTAATTCAGACAATTATCAAAGGATTCAGGGCAATTCCATGAATGCAAAGGTTTTTTTTTTTTTTTTTTAAATGTCTAACAATGTAAAAATCTTGACATTTTTTGAAAATCTTGCTTTGTTTGAAATCAATCGTAATAGATTGTAGAAAAAAAAACAACAAGCACACAAGAGTTAGAAGTTATTGCTTAATAGGAATTGAAAGTCTTCAGGAAACCTCAATCTTTCTGAAACAGTATGCACAAAAAAAATCTACTTCAAATGCAAAACAAAGACAAGAAAAATAATAATTACATGAAAAAAAGTTTTTTTTGTATATTTCTGTTGTGTCATTTTCTATGGCAAAATTGAACATATTTAAATTATTTTCAACTCCCTTTCAATCAAAAATGGCATATATATTATAGATGATATATATTTTTTTGCTTTGCTTCCCTTTAAATTTATTCTGTTTCTTTTTTATGAATTTTCTTATTAGGTTTCGGAAAAAAATAAACAAATCAAACTTGATGAATGAGCAAAACACATTTTATTATTTGGATGAATTTATCATCTGGATGTATTATAATATGGAGTGATAACTTTTACTGAAATATTTTTTATTTCTTTTTATAGTTGTTTTTAGGAGTGAGTTTATATATGGCTGTGACTTAATATGTTTTAAATTCTCTTACATGACTATGACTAGAAGGAAACAAACTGCAGTGGAGTGGGGATGGGAGTTTATGAAATTAACATCCCAGAATATTTTCCTAAAGGTCTTTTAATTATTGTTCCGAGCAATAAATGAGAAATAAGGCAACAATTTTCAAAATGTATTAATATTAATGCTACCAAAGTCCCACTTAAAGATTGAGAAAACTCACCATCATTATCTATTTTGGCTCAATAGCAGGAGGATTTTTTTCTCACTATAGACTTTTTTTTTGGATTCATTATATCTCACTGATCACTTCCCTTTAATTAGCTACAAATAGAGGTCAAACAGAAACAGCCTGCAAAAATAGTGGATGCGCCCTTAAGAAAAAAGACAGCGGGGCACCTTGACATCAGAACCCAACAACCAAGTAAAGGCCATTTCCTCAATAACTACACATCTTCTAACCATGAGACAGGAGACGGCAGAGACGCTGACCCCAGAATGTGTACAGAGGAAGCAAAGCAAAGCTTTTTTACAGCAAGGCCAAAGTTCAGGCTTCAACCCAGTAAAAAAACGTTGTCCGTGAACCAAATCCCACAAACGTCCATGAACTGACATTTTTGAGTGGAATACAAACAAGTATTCCATGACCATAACTTTGTTTCTATCTGTTTTTGTCATTATTTTTTGGTAAATAAACAGTGGTAATTGTGTTTTTTGGGGGTGATTCTGCTCATACATTCAGTGGGAGCCATCATTCACAGACGTAAAGGCCACACAGATGCGTCTTTAACTAGATTATGGTGCAAAGTGCATCTCATGTTCCGCGTTGGCCTTGACTTTAAAAGCCCAGGCGCTCTAAAAGGATTACAGCCAGGAGACTGTTATTGGCTCAATGTATTTTCACCGCCCAGTTTCACAGCCAGCCTCAGGTGCCTCACAAGCTGGCTCACGCTTGACTCTGCCGGGATCAAAAGGACTTGAGGACTTGTTCACCAACACAGACACCTCCTTCTGCAGATTGTCTGAACACCAGATGACTTTTCTGATTTACACAGACACGTTGGTTTGAGTAAATATTTGTTTTGTTTTTGCATTTTTATTGGATTTTCAACATCCTGCATTCTTTCCCTTCTTTCATTGTCATTTTTTTGTATACTTCAGTGGAAATGATACACGTCACAACTAAAGAATGAATATTGTAAAAGTTTGCACAGTTTGATCAAAGACAATCTCATGAGAAGAAGGTCAAACTGTGTAAATAAGATCAGTTGTGAAATTTTTGACGAAAAGAATATTACAGTGTTTCCCCCACGTATTTGCATTTCTGTATTCATGGTTTCACGTATTCAAAGATTTTTTGTCAGTCGTGTGACTTCTGGTTCGTGACAAAAACTCAAGATGCTTGTATGAAGGAGATGCTGCAGTGCTGAGATGTATCTCTCCGGCCCGTCGGGTACCCCCTCCTCTCTCCATTCCCCTGCAAGGAGAAATGGCATCAGCTGACTCAGAAAAAAATCCTGATATGCTGAAGCATGGAGGATAATTATCATCCGGAACAGGTGTTTCATATAGATTAGACCAACAAATTTTGGAAGAAGATGCCCTCTCGGACTTATTTGATGAAGGAGGAAGAACGCACTCCAGGTTTTAGGCACAGGGACACTTCTCATTTGCGTCATAAAAAACACTGATGTACATTCTTATTTTTTGAGTTAAAAAAAACTCTATCTCAAACAATACTCCAAAGTTCTTTAATAAACATTTACAAAACATAATTAGAAGTGTTTTTGCTGAGATGGATTGGTAACAGACATTCTTCGGCCGCGGGGGAGGCGGAGACTGGGGTGGGGGGGGTGTCTTTGTAATCACGGTACTCGCGGATGTCTCTGGTCCCTTACCCCCGGAAATAAGGGGGGGATACTGAATGAAGAATACATTCAAAAGAATAGAAAAAAGCTAAAACTTTTTTTTATTGGCCGACTCCAATGACAATGTTTTTGATATATTCTTCTTAGATTTTTCTGATGATGGACGACATATTTAAAGACAATTTAATCTATCTAAATTATATATATATATATATATATATATATATATATATATATATATATATATAAATTAATATATGATGGGTGTGAGGAAACTCTACTGCTCTCTACAATTACTCGTGGTCTATAGGGAAATTACTCCCAATATTATCGGGGGAATTTTTGTGGTGGGCCTGGAAAAAGTCTGCAATGACTCTAGTTACAGCACATTATGCTCAAATAGTCTAAATTACGGTGACTTTGAGGTACCTCTGCTGTCAAATTTGACAGTTTCATGCATTTTCAGCAGCTCCTTCACCACCACCGTCCAGGATGCATTTCATATTCTGTACATATCCATCCGTTTTGCATCCCCTGCCCCCACCCCCAACTTATTCAGAGAGCACATCTATGTGAGAAAAGCAGGAAGCTGCAAATGCCACATCTCCAACTGCACATACAATAATGGACTGGGATAATGGCTCTCAAATGATGCAGAGAGGGAACATTTGTGACTCTGAAACCATTTGATAAAGAGGGGTCACGGTGACTGGAGGTGACTGCAGCGAGGAGGGCACCTGCAGCTGCTGTGCATCAACTCCTGGACGTTTGCATGGATGCTTTTAGGTTTGTGTTTGGACCTGCGATGCATACGACGCCTCCACCGTCGTCTCCTGTGTGGTGGGGGGCAGCAAAGGGGGCTCTTTCTCTTCATCTGGAAGTAGAGCAACATTTTTCGTCATGTGATCGCTCTGAATTGAATCTCAAAAGCTGGCTTTGAGCCCTCGTCTCAGCTTCCCTTACGTCTTGAGTCCAGATTCCAGGGCTTGAGGAGCGGTCGTGATTAAAGCTGACCTTTGCGTCAGTGTTAAAATATTGCTACCCTTATGATGCTGTGAGAAAAGATGAGGAAAGAAAAGTCTCCCGTGAATGTTTTTGTGTGTGGTTCACCGTTGGAAGTGGAGCCTGTGGAGTTTTCCAGAATCTCTGTGCATGTCTGTTTGTTGTCCCCGTATCTTTTGTTTACAGCGGCTGGAGCGCTCGCCTGGTGGCCTCGTGCGGCTTCGCGAGCGCTTGCTGCTTCTTGATTTGTTCAGCTCAGAGTCCTGCTGAAAGACAGCTCTGCTTGCTAGCCGGCCACCGCACTCTCCTCCGCCGCGCCGCTGAGTCGTGCCACACATGCGCACGCGCGCCCCAGGCCCAAACGCTCGGCACTCCAGCCAGAATGCACAAATTGCCAGTAGCCAGAAAACAACATGCGGATCAGCACGCCAACACATTTTCACACACAAGCACACCTACGGCTAAGCAGACCACCCTGCGAATTTAGAAAGGCACAGCACGATCCCGGTGTATCTCATGCGGCCGCGGGCATCTCCTCATATCAAGACACTAAACCAAAACACAACAGGCAGGGAGAAGTCAGCTGCAATTACAAATCGGTTTCCTTTAAGTTAGCTGGAGAGTTTGGAGTGGAGCTGCAATCCTTCGTCCTCCACTGGCGGGATGAGAGGACGGCAGAAGGAGCTGCTCAGCGAGCGCCGCGCAGGTCAGAGTGTCACTGTCTGAGGGGGGGCTGTGGAGAGGCACATTCAAAGTGACCCAGGTGTTTGGGCAGGAGCACTACAGCTTTTGCTGTATGCTCTGACTGACTAATGAACTTGCTTGTACTCTACCCTCGCTCATGTTTATTCAGTGAGCTTCAGCAGCTGCTGCCGTCTGAGCTGCTTTTTGCTTTAAATTTGGAAAATGAGATTATGGAAAGAAAAAAAGGTTCAACTGCTTTGAAGATTTGGGTAAATTAGTAGAACAAGTGGTTGTCTCACGGCTTTATGTTTTTACCTAAAGACCAATTCCAATGTAAATTGTGTTTTAACGTGTTTTTGTAAAAAAAAATTTCGATGATGGAGGACATATTTAAGAAAAATGAAGCTCAAAATGGCATTTCTGAATATTTATTTATTAAAATTGTTTGAAAATACAGTTTGGAAATTTTGAATCAACCCCTGCTGCTCTGCAGGAACTATGTCCTAAAAACGACATGGATATCTCACTTAGAATGTATGGAAGACAGCTGATGTTGAGAAATAAGAAATATTTATTGTGGAGAGTTCTACAAAAACATCCGGACACGTGTAAATGTCTGAGTTTATGAGATCATTGTGAGATTTCAAGAGCTAGTTCACTCTCACTCTGGGGGTTATGTCTGTATGACAGCTGCTTCCGCCGTGTTTCTGTGACTGAGTTTGAAGGCTCACTGTCTAGTACAGGGATCTACAACCTTTAACACTTACAGAGCCAATCGGGTCAATTTTTAACGGACCAAAACCATCATGAGCCACAAAGGCTCACTTCATCCTTTAGAAAAATAAGACACTGATTTGTTTTTATGTCAATGCTACCATTATGATAAATACTAATCAACTTCTTTTGTATCAATAACACCTAAATATAAAGAAAAAATACAATTTTGTTTCAAAATATGACAGTTTATAACTTTTGACAGAGGTAAACGTGATTTCCTTTCAGAATAAAAGAAACCTTGTGTCACATAGAATTAGCTCAACGCGGCCAGTGTAGTACCAGGTAGTGTAATGTCTGCAGTGATTTAGAAAAAACAAGTTTATTTTACCATTTATGGTAGATCTCTGCCAAAAAATTTATAAATCCAAGTCAAAAACTAAATCAATTGTGAGTCTCACTGTATCACTAAATATTATTCAAAAACAGAAAATCAGTTTTATAATCCAGTTGCCCTAGTTCTGGTTATGCTTTTGGACGTCCAATTGATTTTCCGTGGTACACGGTGCACTCTAGATCTGATGTCTAAAATTTTTTAGCACAGTACCGTTAGTTTTTTAAAACTAAAAACTTTATTTTTCTTTAATGGAAGGCAAAAGAGTCACATGTGACTCTGGAGCTGCATGTTGCAGACTCCTGCTCTAGGGGTGAAAAATAAAAACTAAAGGAGACCTTTTTTTATTATAATTGCCTCGATGAAAATGATAAAAACATCAACAAGTTCAGGAGGCCCAGCTGCTTCCGCACCCGGCAGCAGCTCTCTGTCTGCCTACATATCGAGCTCCGCTGACTCCCATGAGGCTGGCTGCAGCCAGAGAGCCACCATGGGTGCGAAAGGCCGGCGATCTCTCCAGAGTGTGTCCTGCCTTTGCCCAAAAGTAGACAGACGAGCTCTGCAACCCTCGGCCCCAGTGGGTTAAGGAAATAAATGGAAGTTCAGGACAAAAACGCTCGCATTGGATTAGTATTCTTCCTGCTGACTGAGTCACTGAAAGGTCATGTGCCCAAAGCTGAGTCCCTGATTGGTCAAAGTTTAGATATTTGAACTCAGGCTGCAAAATTCGCACAGTGCCAGAATGGCAAAGGTAATGGTAAAGTCGTGCTGCTAGACCACAGCGGGACTTCAGATCGCCTCAATTTGCGTCTGTGGGATTGACTTAACATTGAAACTGTCCGCCTCTGCCGTGCTAATTGTGTGAATGCAGCATTAGAATCACGAAAAACAGGAAGTGCATCAAAAACCCTCACAAAGAACTCCGGGGTCTTTTGAGGACACAGATCAGCGCCATGATGAAGCGGTCTAAGAAGACAACAGAAAGTGAGCCGAGACACGTGTCCTGACAGCAGCACAGTACGAGTCCATCCTGAAGACTCCCAGTGACCCCTTTGATGGACGTGCCTGAGCCTGTTGAGCTGTCGCGAGCTCCCAGTGCACCTCACAGCTGTAATTGCCTTTCAGCCTCAGGAATGGCTAACTGTCTCTGCAAAGTTTACTTTTCATTATGCTGATGTATTCATGGTTGGCCCTCTGTCAGAGTTTAATATCCAACACACTGTTTCTTGATCTCAGATGTTCCTCACCCCTCTGCCTTTTGTTAGTGTCACTGCTCACACACCTGTTGGAAGGTGGCGCACCCTCACCGCTCAGAGCTTCCAGTCGACTCCATCTTCATTTGCATTAAAATGGTGGTGGGGGCGGGGAATGGGGGGGGGTATATCCCGGTGACCTGCAGCTAGCAGGAAAGGGCATCAGAGCTCCAGCATTCACTCCTCAGCTGTCACACACCCTGATTATATTAGTCAGGACAGAGGTGATAACTGTATCCCCCTGATTAATTTGATATGAAGAACAAAAATGATTCAGTGGCCTTTAACTCCACTCATTTGTGAAAATTACAAGGACGTGGTTATTACTGAAATGTAATTTGGTTGCTAGATAACAGAATGTGGCGTAAAGGAAGGCAGTAAAAAGCTGGGAATGTGGTGAAATAAATCAAAACAACGATTAATGTAATCTTCACGACGTCCCGCCTGCGTGTAAAAGCAGTTAAGGGAAAGCGTTTAACCCGCGTGACACTCGCAAGAGGCCGGCTTTTATTTTTTTTGAAAAGGAAAACTGAATCTCAGCGAGTGAACGCATCCAGCACGCTGCATTCCAGCGCCGGCCTAAATCTCTCGATAAGCCCTTTTTTCATTTTGTCTGTTCCGTTCGCTCAGACTGCGCCGGTTTCACGTGCAACGCGGACAAATCGGCTTCCCTCCCCATTCACAAGGCCGGGTTATCGCATGCCTTTTACCGAGTGCTTTGAGCCGCCGTACGAGGTGTTTGCTTTTGAAAATTGGGGTCACTTGGAGTGCCGTTTTGGCAGAAGTACGTATATGAGTGTTTGCTGCTATTTTTTAAGCACTCATCCTTTTGGAGTTTGTCTGTGGCCCCTGAGGGCAGCCGAGCGGCGGACCAGTTCAATCAAAATATTGAAAGGGCAAATCTCCCGCTTGAAGTTTGTTGTCGGCACACAAAGCCTCAAAGTTTCTGAGCAAAAGGACAAGTCTGTATTTTACCTGCTAAGGAGGGGGTCTCAGTTATACAACGCTGGTTGGGGCATTCACTGTGTTAAGTGGCAGAGCAAATGGCTAATCACTTAGTGTCAGGGCTTCAAGCCTTACAGTCATGGGCTCGATCTGGATAAGTGGCCCGCAATGTTTCCCCAAGGACTCTCTGGGACTGTTGGGTCCGTGCTTTTATTTCTCCACCCATCTTCCTGCCCCCTCCTCAACCCCTGATGGTCTGCATTATTTCAAGACAGAAGAAGCCCCTCATTTTCTTGTAACGACTCCGGGGCAATCTCAGACCTTCAGCCCATGAACCCAATCCTGTTCAGCAGCTGTCATCAGGCGGAGTTAGCGTGTGGGCGTTTGTCGACTGGGACCCCATCAAGACGGCATGGTGATTACTGGAAGGCATCTTTGATACCACCATCACTTCTGATGAAGAGCCTCTCCATCTCCCACACACAGTGTGACAGGCTTTTGAAAAGTCATCACTCACGTCAACTTGTGGGCAGAAGCGTTTCTTGAGGATAATCGTGATGGCGAGCTGTCTGACACGTGTTTTGACTGTGTTGGGTTTCTGTTATAAGAATGTCTTCCATTACATCCCCATGCCCTTGCATCTGGAGTTTATGGTTTCATCTCATCTTTCACTCTTTCAGCCTGACTCTGTAGAACCACATGACTGTGATTCACATGTCAAATTGGAGTCCATGTACTCCAGATTAAATGCTCGACGGTTGTCCAAAAATGTGTTTATAAACTGACACTCCAGAGACGTGTGGGAGGAGCCACTGTCCATCATTTTTAGCCTAATGATTACTATATAGAAGCATTGACTGTACGTCTTTTAGGGCAGCCACAAACAATTATTTCAATAGTCGACTAATCACTAATTATTTTTGATTAGTCGACTAATCGGGTCATGCACAAACTGGAGGTGAAGCACACTTCTTAATCATCTTTAGCTTTAAACTAACTAAAAATAAAGACAATTTAGATGATAGTTCATTCAACTTTTAGTGAATCGTGCAGCTTCTGTCCTTCATTAGTTTGTGGTATTAAAACAAGATTAAATCAAATGAGGTCAGCATCGGAAACTAGGAACTATTTTCCACTAAAGATAAAATTTTGGTCTCACTGAATCAAAGTTTACAGCTTTGTTCAACTTTACTACACTCTGACGTCATATAATATAAAGTAACAACTATTAAATTAGTCGTTGACTATTTTTATAGTCAAAAAGTCGTTGATTAGTCAACTAATCGTGGCAGCCCTAATGTTTTTTTCTTACAATGCATGAAAGACATGTATGATGTTGAAATATCAGGTTTATTTATTTTGAAGAGCTCTACATTAGCATGGGTAGAATCGTAGTCATTTCTGGGTTCATGACATCATTCAGAGACTCTCCCGGTACGTTGTGCTTCACCATCTACTGCAGGATCTGCATCTGAATGGCGGCAGCTTTCAGCAGTACTTCTGTCCCTCTGTGATCCAGTTTGACGACTTATTAGTCAGAGAAAAAAAAAGAAAAAAATTAAAGGATCTTTTTAGCGAGAAAAATATCATACAGTCAAGGGGAGAGAACGATCATGTTTGTTTTAGACTCCACCCACTGATAATGTCATCACCACATCACTTGCCAAAGCTGAGTCCCTGATTGGCTAAGATCGTCTTCATTGGCAGACTTCAGATATTTTAAATCCTGCAGCGGTGCCCAAAATGGGCTACCAGACTGACAGCGGCGTTCAAATTGCACCGCAGGACATCTGTCCGTGTCTGTGCATTGACTTGACATTGAAAGTTATCATCTCTGATGCGCAAATTGTGTTTGGTGTGATTAAAGTTTAAGAGCGAGCAAGTCCCTTGAGCGGTGAATAAGACTGTCAGGACTCCAACTTCCAGTTCCCCTCCCAACCACCAGAGGGATCCCTCTCCAGAATACTGATCTCCTCCGTTGCTTCTTTCACCAGCTGAACTCATTTACCTTCATCAGGCTCACCATATTTATATGCTCAGTTTGTACCTCATTCTCTGTGAAGTATTGCCTAGTTTACCCTAGCAATTTCTGAGCGGTCCTGATTTCACTTTTGCCTACTCGTGTTTTTGACCCTTGCCTGTTTTACTTGCCTCCCTGTCTAGCTCCTCGTCTTTGACCTCTGCCTGGCCTTTGACCACATCTCTGTTTTTGCCCCTGTCTGTTTTTGGATATTTATTAAAACGTACCTGCTTGCACATGGATCCAAACGCCTCCGCGACTTCATCACAAAGACAAGTTTTCTAAACTAAACATTAGCAACTAGCTACATCGTATCATATATCTTCTGCTGTTAGAGCTGGCACAATTATTCGACCAATCGATGACTAATCAACTATTAAAATAGTCGACAACTAATTTAATAGTCGATTAGTTGTGACTTTATATTATATGGAGTCAGAGTGAAGTAAAGTTGAAAGTTATAATGGCATTCTGCTAGCTTATTGGACTATTTTGACATTTTTTAGGCTAATTTGGAGTTTAGCTAATATTTCAGCTACATGCTAGCTTTTTTTGGCTAATTTCAGATTTTTTTCTGTTTTTTAGGCCAATTTTGCATTTAACTAATATTTTAGCTGGCTATCAGCTTCAGCGATTACAGCTATTAGTTTCAGTGATTTTAGCTATAAATTTAAGCATCTCCAGCTACTAGCACTAGCATCTGCAGCGGCCAAATTCAGTTCACAGCTGGACACTAGCATAATCGCAGGTAATGCTACATATCTAATTTTTAGCTAGTTTAAAGCTAATGGTGGTTGAGATGTGTGCTTTACATCTAGTTTGTGCATCGGTGATTAGTCGACTATTAAAATGATCGTTTGTGGCAGCACTAATTGCTTTTAAGGACTTGTTCTAGATTATTGTTGAAACAAATATAGTCGTTTCTAATTTTGGCCTCTGACAAAACATGTTCTTAATTAAAGTAAAATTAATGTTTCATAAAAGCCAAACAAAAGAGTTTACCCTGTAAGGCAATATTTAACTTTGTCAGCAGACCAGTGGTTATGAAGTACTCATTCACTCACTTTGTTTTCAAGGTGACGCTAGCGTTCTAACTGATTTCCTGTTACCGACGTAGGCATATATCAACAAGATGGAAAATCCCTGATGTCTTAGTAGTGAAAGTGTTGACTGCTCAATTGAACAATATTCAGAAAAGGCTAATTGGATTAAGGTGAAATGTGTTTTTTGCTGAGTCGTCCCATGAGTAAACACATGCTAATCAGGACGCAGATTTAAGATCTAAATAATGAAATTGTCTGATTAGAAAAAAATGTCATATTTGGAAATAAAGCAACAAACATCAGTAACATTGTGTACTTTTTTTTCTTTTTGGTGTAGTATGGAGAAAATGCTCCCTTCCGACTCCAGCCTCTAGTGGCTATTGAACGAACTGCAAGATTCATTTCCTGACATTTGGGAAGGCGATAGGGGTTATTGGTTGACAGTTAGCTTTGAATGTGAAGGCAGCTGTGGATAATATTTTAGCTGTTGCCATGTGTGTCAAATATTACTATTTGACTTGTTAATTTACACATTCCACTAATAAGTTTTGCTGTAATTACTGCTCTCTGATCTGGCAGCTGCAGCAGCCAAATGGCTGAGTGGGGGTTCTTTAAAGCTGCTTATCTGCTTTTGCCAAAACAGACATTTTAAACCAACATTTAAAACATTGCATGAAGGATAACTTTTAGGTTTTTGTTTTTTTTTCCTTTTTAAAAAAAACAAAGTTTGACTTCAACAAACACAAAGCAAATGGAATATAACCAAACCATGGAAAAACAAATGACTGGAAACATAGACTGAAAATAAGCTGGATAGATATTAATCTGTGATGATTGAAATTTATAAACTATTGATCATGGTTGTTGCTTTCACTTAAAATAGCGGACATTTTTGCTAGTTTATGAGGCAAAAATTATTATTTAATTATTTTCTGGACTATAAGCCGCAGATATCTATGTTGAAAATTTTGATATTTACTGCATGTAGAGAACAATTTGTATTGTGAATGTACATGTCTGTACCTGCTGTCTCCAGCGTCTCAGCATAGATTAATTGATGCTAAGCTTGTGTAGAGCAGTGCGGTTTCCTTCCTAGATAGCAAGCTCCATGGTCTTCTACTTAAAATGGGCCCCATATAGACTTCTTTGCAGGATTTCCATAATGAAGAAGCGAGGATTTGAAAACATTTACCAGTTAGTAATTTGTCATGAGTGTTCTATCTGCTAAAAAAAAAAGTAGCGTTGGCTATTCTGATTTACATAGATTTTTGTCTCTTGTTTTTGATTCTATTTCCGGTTAGAGCTCCCCTAACAGTGGAAAAAAAATCCACACAATAGCCGCACCTTTGTATAAGCCGCATGGTTCAAAACCTTGGAAAAAAGTAGTGGCTTATAGTCCAGAAAATATTATTTTTCATGGTTGAGAATCTGTGATTCCGGATCGTTTATTTTCTTCTGGTGGACCAGAAGTAGTCAGAATTTGTGATCAGGTTATAGCTTTACCGAAGTCAATGACAGCCAGCAGCACGCAAAAGACTGCCACTCTGGGATTTGAATCAGGGCCTAATTAAATTGAGCGTCCAGTATCAGTGGTACCAGAGCCGGACGCGGAATGGTTCTGGTACCAGGCACGGAGGTTGAGGATCCCTGATTTAATTGGAGCAGCCAGCACATAAAAAAGAACAAGATGGGTACACCCAAAACGTCAGTTTTTGACACAGAGTGTTTTGTAAACGTACGTCAATATGTGACGACTTGGGTAATCAGCACGTGTTGCTCCAGCATGTCGTTCTGCACAGGTATTTTCTTTGCTTTCTTTTTACCTTTTTCTATGCAAAATGTTACTCTAAATGACAGAATGAGCGAAAGTCTTTGTGTTTCAGCAATGTCAATGCATTAAAAAAAAACGTTTCAGCATAAGAGTTTGTTTTTTTGTTAGTTGTACCTGTGGGACTGGGGGTGATGACACGTACAAATCATGCTGTCCTCTGAAACCTTTGTGAAACCACTGTCATCAAAATACACCTGAAAATAACACACTTTGGCATTTAAAGCAGAAATCCAGAGACTCTCCTTTTGTTTCACTCAACTGTTGTAACGAGCTCATGCATATTTATCATGCTCTGCTGCACTAACATGCTGTACCCTAAGAACAACAGTTCCAGAATCTGCCCTCAAGTAAGAGCAGTTTTACTGTCCAAGAGCAGCATTTTTTTATTAATTTAAATAAATACTTGACAGTAACAGTAACTGGTGAAAAAAAATCAGTGACAGTTTGAGTGTTTTTGATTGACTGTCTCAAAACTTTTGATAAACAAACCACATTTTTAATGCCCCTTTTCTAGTTTTTTAAATATTGAGAAATAAATAAATACTTCTTTTCAACAAAACAGAACTTTGTCCTTGTTTGCAGTTTATTTCCACTGAACAAATTAGAGACTGACAATAGAAGATAGTTCTAGAAACCCTTCAAACCAGTGATTTCGAAACAGTTTTTATCAAATGTAATACATCCAGTCCTGTCTTAGCAAACGGTCCATTTCATGTTCATGATGGTTCTATAGTCAAAGGTTAGTTATGTTTGGGAGATTTACTGTTAGTTGTGTTCCACGCTGACAGTCACTTTTTTGTTCATTCATACACCAATACAGATTTTCTGTCTATATTCTTGTGCATTCTTAGTTACAGTGTACAGCTCTATTGCTAGATGAACAGACAGGTAAACCCATTCCTAACAAAGTGCTCTCTTGTTTCCACAGTGAACAAACACAAGCCTTGGATTGAGACATCGTACCATGGGGTGATCACTGAGAACACCGACGTGGTGCTGCTGGACCCTCCGCTCGTGGCCCTGGATAAAGACGCCCCCGTCCCATACGCAGGTATTGCGCGCTTTAGGTTTCAAACTGCTTTCAGCTGGAGCATGGAGGATGAAGGCGGTAAATGAAAACACTGCGTAGCTGCAGGACGTTCCTCCCACAGCTTCATTGGCTTCTCTTTTTTTTGGTGTGAACTCTGCTCCACACCAGAACCATTTAATCCACTAATCTCAAAGAAACATGCATCACATATAGGACTCCTACTTTCCATTTAGCTTGAGTGAAAAAATATCCCAAATAAAACCCACAGTGGCTGAGGACACTGGGAAGAAAATGGATTCAAACCGGATTAGACTCTATTCCACTTTGTGGCCATTCCAGCTCATCTAGCAGGTGCCAGCTCTTGTGGGGGATGCTAGCTGGAGGCTGTGCAGGAGCGAGGAGCCCAGCCATACCTTCAGCAGCCAGGCTGCTAATGTGGCCAAGAAGCTCACACGGGGGTGCTGTGCCGGGCAGCAGCCCACTCACAAAGACCCTCAAGCTGAGTTGGAAGCATGGATGGATGAGAAGGAGGGAAGCGTGTCCAAACGTGCATTTGTCGTGCACTCTCACAAAAGCTTTTAATTTTTTTTTTTTAGTCTTTGCCACTGTGTGCGCATGCATGAGCTGTGGCATGGCCGCAGGGCCCTGCTGTAATGGCCACCCTACAGGGAGAAGGAGCTGAAGTGATGAGGCAGTGGGGAGGGGAGCTGGCTGACCGGGAGATGCCCTTTGGCTCTGGATAAGCTGAGAAAGTGCTCTCTCACACACATGCATTCCCTTTCACACACTGGACAGGCAGACAATAAGGGTGAAAAGTGAGAGCACTCTGATAGATTTACTAATAAGCAAGAACAGCAGCATTACCAGCCAGACTAATCCCACTTAACCTGACTTTTTTCAATATCTATTAGTTCTATTATCCACTTTTGGATTGATTTTCCTGTCATAGCTGTTTTTTTCTTTTCATTTTACCTATAAAATCTGGGAAGAAATAAACAACCACACACAGGCTGACACACTACACAGCAGCTTCTGTCACCGCTTATGCTACGTTCACATACGCTCATTCATAGGGCTGGGTGTGGATAATAATTTACAGAAACATTTGGATTCACCAGAGCCTGGATCAATTTGATTCAGATTTTTTTCTATTCTTTAATTCATTCAATTTTGAGTTTAAACATTTATACACATTTGTTTAGACATACATTAATAATCTACTATATATTTTGAATATATTAATATTAATCTGATCCAGTTCACATACTGTAAATGTATCAGTGAAATACTGAGATTGTTAATATCATCCAGTGTTACATGGATTCTCTAAAGGAGAAGTTCTAACTAAAATGTTCAGATCATTAACATTGGAAACATTGTTCTGATTCTCCTGGAGGACGTTTCAGTTTGAACACTAGGTGGCGATCACGCTATAGCATCACACCTTATTCCAGAAGAAATGTACAAAAAATGTTGCTTTAGCCCATAAATTGTTCCTTTAACAAATATTCCCTTAAAAGAGTTTGGAAAATGTATGCCTGTGAGTTTATAAAGATGTTCATTTAGTCAGGAATGAATGTTTAGGTCGACGAGTGTTAGCATTAGCCGTCCCAAGGGAAATTCCATTAAACAAGCTGACTTGTGCTATATTATTATAAATCGATTGTTGATCTATTAAGCTTAAATCGATTCAAATCGATTAATCTTTTTTGTCAAACGAGCCCTTCTCGTTCAAGTGACCACATTCAATGGAAAGTCTGCGTAAGCATGTGCACATGCGCATTTTGGGCTTGTGTGTTAAAAAGACACATTTATTCTACACTAGGAGAGTTTTCAAGTCCGTTTTCAGGCTCCAGTGCGACCATTGAGCACACTTTGAAAGTTAAACCAGTGGACTTTGTCCCACCAGAGACTCTGATTTGTTAGCTAAAGTTCCAGTAGTTGTCATACCTGGAAGTACTAAATTTGTTCTCCACGTTTGACCCCTCCCCTGTGGGAGCGGTGAGATGCAGACTCACGCTAGGTTCACACTGGACACATAAGCGCCTCAAAGTGACTCATAGCAGATTGCTCACCACATCTGCTCTCTCCTGCAATTCACACCAGACACTCATTTTTTTCCGATGATCAACAAGCGGTTCTGGTAGAGCTTTTTCGTTGTTGTTGTTTTTGCCATCATGAGTTAGTGAAAAACCTAAAAATATTACCCCATGTTTCTGCTAAGAAGAACTGCTCTCTGCCTGTCTCCTGTTGTTTTTTTAGTCTTTAGTATAATTTGAGTGTGGATTTGAACTCAGGGAGGATACTCTACTACAATGCCACTGAGCTGCAGGTCTATGAGTTAGAAGTTCTGTGTGAATATGTTAAGAGCACATTCAAGAATGCCTCAAACATGTTCTTGAACGTACATCATATGCCTGCTGTGTACATTTCATTACTGTAGACTCTGGGATCCAGCAAATTATTAAAGTGATCTGTTTGCTTTTCGTCAAATTGCTGGGGTGGAGTGGGACACTTGTGCACAGGTAGCAGTTGAGCCTCATTAATCAGGTCATCCAGGTTTTAATTACAGCCACAGACACTAATGTGCAGCTGACAGGAGTCAGTGGTGTAAATAACTGTGTGCATTGACAAGTGCATAACAAAACACCTGCTACAGCTGCCTAATAGTACCTAACAGGGCCATAGAGTGAAGTTGCACCAATCTATAATCATCTGCAAATTCAAATTTGAAAGCGTTCTCTCTTCCTCTTCTTTTTTTCCCATCACAGTAAACCTGTTCAGTAATCCTCTTGGGCTGCAGAGCGGGGTGCAGCAGTCACCACAGTTACTGGTCTGGAACAACAGGAAGCGTGGCAGAGCTGTGTGTGAAAGCTGGCTAAGACTGGCATCAGACAGCAGCGGGAGCTGCAGCAGCTCACAGCCTTCACAATTACTTGGGCAGAAAGGCAGCGGTGTGCAGCGCTATATGAAATCCTTGTTAAAAGCATAGCTATTTCTCACAAAGTGGATTTGCTTTGTTTGTAATGAAAATGTGGGCGATGCAAACACCTTAATGCTCCAGTAATCAAGAGAAGTTGCTTCAAGGAATTTCCTTCACACATTCAGATTTTTCTGTCTTGCAGTTTATCACTGATTTTTAATCCATGTGATGGAGAAACTGTTGTGGAAAAAATATGTAGTTAAAAAAAGCTACTATTGGGTGAAAATGACCCCGCCCAATAAATATATATAT
>NC_050524.1:24702963-24709198 GCF_002922805.2 Oryzias melastigma | reverse complement strand
AATCAAGAGAAGTTGCTTCAAGGAATTTCCTTCACACATTCAGATTTTTCTGTCTGCAGTTTATCACTGATTTTTCATCCATGTGATAGAGAAACTGTTGTGGAAAAAATATGTGGTAAAAAAAAAGCTACTATTGGGTGAAAATGACCCCGCCCAATAAATATATATATATATATACTGTATATGAGAACTGGACCGGGCTGCACGGTGGTGCAGTGGTTAGTGCTCTTGCCTCACAGTGAGAAGGCCCTGGTTCGACTCCCGGCTGGGACCTTTCTGTGTGGAGTTTGCATGTTCTCCCTGTACATGCGTGGGTTTTCACCGGGGACTCCGGCTTCCTCCCACCGTCCAAAAACATGCTTCATAGGTTAATTGGTGACTCTAAATTGCCCCTAGGTGTGAATGTGAGAGTGAATGTGTGTGTGGTTGAGGCCCTGCGACAGACTGGCGACCTGTCCAGGGTGTACCCCGCCTTCGCCCTTCAGTAGCCGGGATAGGCTCCGGCACCCCGCGACCCCGAAAGGGAAGGAGCGGACAAGAAGATGGATGGATGGAGAACTGGACCAAATAAGTGTGATGTCACCTATAGAAAATGCCTTACTTCTGGTCCAGCAAAATCAAGTCAACTCAGTCTCCATTTTTCCGTGAAATGAACATCGCCATGTTGGGACCAGTAAAATAGTAAGTAATTGGTCCGAGTTGGTCTGATGGTGCATTCACACCAAACGCGGCCTGCGGGTGAGGCGTCGAGTTTAAATGTTAAGTCAAAGTAATTGACACAATTTCAGTGGTGGGCACAGAGCAGCTAGCTTGACTGACGCTGCACATCAACCAATCAGGGACTCAGCTTTGGACACGTGACGTTTTCAGTGACTAGATCAAAGAGTAGAAATAAACATCCAAGCAGTAAATGTGACAGGCGTCAAAACAGAGGCGGCAGACGCCAATTTGACGCACCTGCTGCGTTCAGTGCGAATGTACCATGAGTCAGCGTTTCTACGGCCACCAATCTCACCAGGTACGAGTAACCTTGTTAGAAGTCCCCACCCCTACCACTTGAGAGCAGGTTTCAGAGAATCTGTCAAATGTTTTAAGTGTTCTATGTGACACTGTATACTTTAATGGAGGCCTCTGATTGGCCAGTTTTTATTTATTTTATTTTTTACATTTTTTATTATATATATATATATATATATATATATATATATATATATGTACATTTCTTTTATTGCTTTTAAGTATTTTATCTGTTGTGTCTTTGTGGCAAATGGACCTTGAGTCTGTAATAAAAGTATATTCTATCTATCTATCTATCTATCTATCTATCTATCTATCTATCTATCTATCTATCTATCTATCTTTGCCAATAAATAAATCATTAAAAGTTAGATTTTGACATTTGTAAACTTCCCTCTCTGTTATAATTGGCTGGTTATGCTAAACTCTCACATTTAAATCTCCCTACAAAAATAGAAAAGCTGCAGTCATGCAAAGACTATGGATCCAGCAAAGAACAGATGTAAGCTATACATGCATGAATTACTGCATAATGCTTAGTGGCATGAAGGCGGCCGGTCTGTGGCACTGCGTAGGTGTAATGAAAGCCCAGGCTGCTCTGACCGCGGCCTCTAGGACTTCTGCATTGTCGGCTGTAGTGACTCTCTTCTTCCTCAGGTCAACAGCCTATAGAATTAATTTCAGGTTCAAGTCAGTTGAGTTTGCTGGCCAGTCAAGTCAAAGCAGCTTTTAGTACCTTTGTTAGTGTGGGCAGGTGCTAGGTCCTGAAGGAAAATAAAAGCTCCACACGGCCTGACAGAGGGCTTCATGAATGCTCTACTAAATCTCTGTAGATGGCTGCATTGATGAGGACATCCACATCTATGGCTGTAGTGCAGAGGTAGAGCGGTCAACCTCTGATTGGAGGATTGCAGGTTTGGTTCCCGCCCTACTTGCCCATGTGTCACAGTGTCCTTAGGTGAGACATTGAATCCACATTTATCCTGGTGGTTATAGGTGTTAGATGTTATCTTGTGCTCATGTCTAACTTGTAAAGTTTTGACAAAATATATTTTTATGGAGGGTAAAATATTGACATTTATTTAAGGTTTAAGTTGATTTATTCTGGAATAATATTCCTGCCTTTTATTATTCGTAATTATGTCAAAAGGTTCTGGTATTCTGCTAGCTTTTTGGACTATTTTGGCATTTAGTTTTGTTAGGCTGTTTTGGAGTTTAGCTAATATTTCAACCACACGCTAGCTGTTTTGGCTAATTTAGACTTTTAAAAGATTTTAGGCTGTTGTGGAGTTAGGCTAATATTTACATGCCTGCAATTTTGGCTAACGTAGGCTCTTTTCTGTTTTTAAGGCTATTTTGGAGTTTAGCTATTTCTTTAAGCTACATGCTAGCTGTTTTGGCTGACCTAAGTTTTTTTTTTTTTTTTTTTTCTTTTAAGACTAATTTGCTAATTAGCTGATATTTTAGCTGGCTATCAGCTTCAGTGTTTTTATCTTTTTAGCTTCAGTGATTTCAATAATCAGCTTCAGCATTTTAGCTATCAATTTAAACATTTTCATCTTGTTTTGGCCATTATCAGTTCATGTCATCAAGTAGAAAGATCTCTGTCATTCTTCATCACATATCTTTACTTGCTCCATTTATTGTGGAGGATAAAGATGAAACAGAAAATATACACATCAAACCACAAAAAGCTTTACATTTAATCTAAATTAGTTGTTTATTTGCAGTGAAATGTAAACATCCTGGTGGGTTTTTCCGCGCTAGAAGCTGATAAAAGTTGAGAGAAAATCCCATTTAATATCAGGAATCATGGAAGCTCTTCAGTCAACTTCTACAAAGTCATTGTTCTGGGCAAGCGTGTTCCTGCAAGGTCCAGAAGGTTAATAGGCAAAAGCTGTGCTAATCGCCCCTGTTTGACACAGCTCAGCTCTTTGCTAGACGCTGCACCATTGCTATTGCCAGCATTCACGGCGCTGACAGCCATTCATTTTCTTGTGGCGTAACTTACTATTCATGTGTCAATCCTTCAGCTTGACTGGTCCCCGGAGCCCCACAGCTTCTGCTTGGACTGCAAGCAAATGTCTCACCGGTGACCCACAAAAACACACGCTGCGCTATCAATAATCCTGGCGGATCAGATGGATCTAACCCCAACATCTCACACACATTCACTTTCTGACGTTCAAATACCTTTCCTTTGGCAGATAAAAACAGCACTTGTACATGTGATCTGCAGTTACTATAACAGAACCTTCAGAAATCTGTTCCCATTTAAAGTAAAATTAAACCTTTTTTCTTAATTTACTGCAACATAAAAAAGTCTCCCTAGACAGGAATAAAAATCTATTATGTGTGGGTGTCAGAGGACTCCACAGCCTCATGCGGCTCCAAATGCATCAGATCATTAAAACATGATATATTGTCTCTTAAATCCGAGTAAATAGTTATGAGTAAACATGCGGGCTGCTTAATGTGCTGTGATTAATTACCCTAAAGTGTCTGCTTGAGAAACAGGTCTCAAGCTAATTATGAAAAGTATATCATTAACATTGTAGCAATGAATTCGGTGCAGAGCGTAGGTAGAAGCACACAGCAAGTTTAGTCATCATTTCTTTTATTTTTTTTTGAAAAAAGGTCAATATTTCATGCAGCACAGCTGCCAAAAATGTGCAGGAATGGAAGAAAAAGTAGTCAGTGAAGGAACAGGAGTGAAAAGCTGTGAGTCCTTTAACTGTGCTGGTGTCAAAAATGTCACATCGGAAAATTTCAGTCCTAATGTGAAAAGATCCCCCCTAATGCAGAGTATTCTCACAGCTTCTGAGCACAGTTGTTACGGTTGGCTCCAAGCCGTAACAAAGAAAAGGGGAGACGACACCGGTTCCTTACGTTTAGAAACGTTTTATTCTATGTTCCAAACGCTCAGCGGACCAAAACCAGAGACATCCAGGAGGAGGAGGCGACGTCAAACAGCGGCAGCAGCAGCCGAAACCGGAAACAGGAAGCAGGGAGGCCAGCAGGAAACCGAGGAGCAGCGGCGGCGGAAACCCTGCGGGGTCAGAAGTTCCCAGGACGTCCAAAGGGTGCCGCCCCTCGAGGAGCCACGGCGCGGCTTTTATTCTGTGTTTGAAATTAAGCACTGCACCTGTGCCTGGAAGAAAGAAAGAGAGGACAGACAAAGGAGCCAAACCCAGACGGCCCACGGCCGTAACATACGCCCCCCCCAAAAAAAACCTGTTACCTAAACAGGATGGGCCCGAGACAGGGCATCAGCCACCACATTATCCCGGCCTTTAATGAAACGAATCTCCAGGTTGTACGCCTGAAGAAAGAGTGCCCAGTGAACAAGGCGTTGGTTGGGAGACTGGAGACTGCTAAGGAAGGTGAGTGGGTTATGATCAGAATATACAACCACAGGACCACAACCAACATATACGTCAAAATGTTGTAAAGCCCACACCAAGGCCAGAGTTTCTTTCTCAATAATTGAGTAGTGCAACTGATGTGGACCAAATTTCTTTGAAAAGAAACAGACCGGCTTGTTTACCCCCAACTTTAGCCAAAAATTAGCTTGATGTCAAAATTACAGAGACCTCATTCCTAATCGCGGGTTTCTTATTTCCACCAAGAGTTTATAAATACGAGGGATTAATATTTGATACTCCAGATCACTGCCGTGCCAGAAATGTACATATAAGCCTTATTCCGGTGCAGAGACATGCTGAAAGGAGAACTTATCGAGTGAAATGCTGGTTAGCCTAATCAAAGCTAGCTAAAGAACAGGGGCCGAAAACATGTAGCGAAGGTGAAGCTTGTTAAACCGAGCCGGGGTTGTTTGTCGTACCTGTAAACACAAGAAGAAAAACACCCTCTGTCAAAGTAGCAGTGGATCTGTCTGGGGTGAAGCAATGGGTGCATTCCTAGACAAACCTAAAACAGAAAAGCACAACTCTCACGGTGAAGGAAACGGTCTGCGCTATGGGCTGAGCTCCATGCAGGGCTGGCGGGTGGAGATGGAGGACGCTCACACTGCTGTGTTGGGGCTCCAGACCCCCGGGATGTCTGACTGGTCTTTTTTCGCCGTGTACGACGGCCATGCGGGGTCAAAGGTCGCCAACTACTGCTCTAAGCACCTTCTGGAACACATAATCACTGGTAGCTTAGGAGCCGGAGGTCTGGCCGGCTCCGAGGCGGGATCAGAAAGCTCTGTGGGTGACTCTCCAGCACCGTATCCTCCGGCCGTGGAGGCAGTGAAGGCCGGGATCCGGGCAGGCTTCTTGAGGATTGACGAGCACATGCGCAGCTTCACAGACCTTCGGAACAGCATGGATCGCAGTGGATCCACCGCAGTGGGAATTCTGCTATCACCCGATCACTTCTTCTTCATCAACTGTGGAGATTCTCGGGCCGTTCTCTACCGGAATTCCTAGGTGTGCTTCTCCACGCTCGACCACAAGCCTTGCAACCCGCGTGAGAAGGGAGCTGGGCTGCAACCTGTCTCCACTGCAGCTCAGTGAACTTCTCCACCTGCTTTGATTTGCGCACTTTGTAGTTTCTTTGGTGTTTTGTGTTAGGTCCCACTCTGTGTTCTGTGTTTAGTGTTGGTTTAAATTTCCAACAAAACTGGCATCCACTTCCACACAAAACGGTCTGTCCCACTGGGGAGCAGCCAGGACAGGAGCACTGCAGACCAAAGCCTTCACCGTGTCGAAAGCTCTTTGACAAGAGGACGACCAAAGAAACTTGCTCCCATGTTTGAGTAAATCAGTCAAAGGAGCCACCACAGAAGAGAAATTTGGGCAAAAACAACGATAGAAACCCACCATTCCTAAAAACCGCATCAGCTCCTTCTTTGTCGTGGGAGCTGGATACGCGTCAATGGCCAGAACTTTTGCACGTACAGGCCGTACAGTGCCCTGGCCCACTTCCCGTCCTAAGTAAACCACGTGGTCCTCGCAAAAATCGCACTTGGACAGATTCACCATCAGATTTGCATCGGCCAGGCTTCTGAAAACAGCCGCCAACCTCCTCAGATGCTCCTCCCAAGTATTAGAAAACACAACCAAATCATCCAAATAAACAGCACATCCAGCAAGACCCTGAACGACCCGATTCCTCAGACGTTGAAAAGTGGCAGGCGCATTTCTTAACCCAAAGGGCATTACATTATAGGAATACAGACCACTTGGTGTAACAAAGGACGAGATCTGTTTTGCCC
>NC_050524.1:24699068-24702871 GCF_002922805.2 Oryzias melastigma | reverse complement strand
GAGCCACCACAGAAGAGAAATTTGGGCAAAAACAACGATAGATTCCTAAAAACCGCATCAGCTCCTTCTTTGTCGTGGGAGCTGGATACGCGTCAATGGCCAGAACTTTTGCACGTGCAGGCCGTACAGTGCCCTGGCCCACTTCCCGTCCTAAGTAAACCACGGTGGCCCTCGCAAAATCGCACTTGGACAAATTCACCGTCAGATTTGCATCGGCCAGGCTTCTGAAAACAGCCGCCAACCTCCTCAGATGCTCCTCCCAAGTATTAGAAAACACAACCAAATCATCCAAATAAACAGCACATCCAGCAAGACCCTGAACGACCCTATTCATCAGACGTAGAAAAGTGGCAGGCACATTTCTTAACCCAAAGGGCATTACATTATAGGAACACAGACCACTTGGTGTAACAAAGGACGAGATCTGTTTTGCCCTAGCTGTCAAAGGCACCTGCCAATAACCCTTCAATAGATCCAATTTTGTCACAAACCTCGCTCCTCCTACCACATCGATACAATCCTCAATGCGAGGAAGAGGAAAAGAGTCGAGTCTAGTGACTGCATTAACCTTGCGAAAGTCTGTGCAAAACCGAAAAGTCTGGTCTGGTTTTTGCACCAACAAGCACGGGGAGGCCCAGCTGGAATCAGAAGGGGTGGCAATGTTGTTCCTGATCATGTACTCCACCTCCGAATCAAGCAGTTTTTTCTTTTCCGGGTGAACCCTATAGAACCGCTGACGAATAGGAGCAGCATCTCCTACATCTATGTCATGTTCTATCAGACTGGTACAAGAGGGAGTGTCCTGAAACAGGCATAAATACTGGCGTACCAAACCCAGTAAAGGGTCACGTTGGGAGGCCTCCAGATAACCCAAAGAGGACTCCAGTTTCCGCAAAGCGGTTGAATTTTTCAAACAACTGGATACCCCCAACTCGCCCTGATCGCGCAACCCCTCCTCCACAACAGAAGAAGCAACCAGACAAGTGGAAGGGGAGTTTGACAAACCAACAGCTTGAAACTGGGTGTCACGGGAGATGTAAGGCTTTAAAAGATTCACATGCATCAACTGAGTCTTTGACTTTCGGTCAGGTGTAGAAATCAGGTAATCAAGCCCAGAAAGCTTTTTAACCACAGAAAAAGGACCGGTGAATTTAGCTTGAAACGGAGAGCTTAACACAGGTAACAAAGCCAGGACCTGATCACCTGGAAAAAACTCACGGTGTTCCGCTGTTCGGTCAAAAAGAGACTTCATCTTAGACTGAGCAACTCGCAGCCGCTTTCTAGCCAAAGCCCCTGCCACAAAAAGCCTGTGCCGAAAACCGTTCACATAATCCAACAGGTTCTGAGGAGGATTGGGGTCGGAGAGAACGTCCCCCATGAGAGCGAGTGGACCCCTGACCGTGTGACCAAAAACCAAATCATTTGGACTGAACCCCAGAGAGTCCTGAACCACCTCTCGAGCAGCTAGCAACATCCAAGGTAAGGCATCCTCCCAGTCACCCTTCAACTGAACACAAAAAGCCTGTGACATGGATTTAAGCGTCTGATGGAATCTCTCCAGAGCACCCTGACTTTGAGGATGGTAAGCTGTCGAAAAGTTTTTCTTCACCCCCAGCTGAGCCAAAATCTGAATAAACAGCTTGGAACAAAAGTTAGAGCCTCGATCTGACTGAATTACTCGAGGAACTCCAAACACAGAAATGAACTGAGATAAGGCCCGCACCACAGATTTAGCAGTAATATTCCGCAAAGGATATGCAGCTGGGTACCGAGTATTCAGACACATCACTGTTAACAAATAACAAGCACCTGACTTAGAGGGTGGCAAAGGGCCCACACAATCGATAAGAAGATGCTCAAAGGGAGAGCCAATGGCCGGAATCGGGAAGAGGGGGCCTGATTTTAAAGGCTGGTTTGGTCTTCCAGTAAGCTGACAGGTGTGGCAAGACCTGATATAAGCTGTAACATCCTTCTTCAACCCAGGCCAAAAGAAATACCTCAGGACCCGGTCATATGTCTTTTTCACTCCCATGTGCCCCGAGTTGTCATGAGATACCTGCAGAACGGCCTCCCGTAACTTCTGCGGTACAACCACCTGATATACAGGAGCTCCAAGGGTACCATCTAGTTGAGGGGTCCACTTTCTCAGAAAGACCTGGTTATGTAAAAAGTAACACTGAGAACGACTCCTAAGTTCATCAGGGGGGCAAACCAGGTCCCGAAGCTTGGACAACGCAGCATCAGATACCTGCTCCCTAACCAAGTCGCTATTTGAAATAGACCATGGTACAGCCGGTGACACAAAATCAGGACTAGAGGGGGGCAGAATTCACCTTAACTGGAGGGGGCACATCGGCCCAGACACTACTCCCAGCGATGTCATTTCCCAGGATTACGTGTATACCGTCAACTGGCAAAGCTGGACGCACCCCCAATGTGACCTCACCCTGGAAAAAAATCACAACAGAGCATTAGGCGATGTCGAGGCACATGCAAAACATCCAGACTTTATCCCATTACAGGGACCTCCGAGCCTACAAAAGACTCATCAGAAAATGGCAAAACAGATGACACTATGAAGGAATTAGAGGCTCCAGTGTCATGCAAAATCCGCACTCTCACTGGATCCCCACCCCCAACGAGAGACACTGAACCCTCGGTAATGAACGGCAAATAAGTTTGTAATTCAGGTAGGATCCCCGCTGCCCTCTCAGAGAGAACCTGAGGAGCTGATGAGGCACACATGGAAGACTGAGGGGGACCAGGTAGATTCCCTCGTCGAGACCGAAGGAGCTGACATTCATTTTTCCAGTGTCCATACTGGCGACAATAATTACAGACGTCGTTGACGCGCGAAGCCCCCGTTACACGGCGCCCCCGGGAAGATGGGCCATCAGAAAAAACACCAGCGGGAGTGGAGTCATCCCTGCCCGTCAACGAGTGAGTTAAAAAGTAGTCATCTGCCAACGCAGCCGCCTCAGCCACAGTCTTAACCCCACGATCACCGACAAAGGTTGAGACACATGAAGATATGGAAGACTTAAATTGTTCCAAAAGAATGAGCTCCCTCAGCCCCTCAAACGTTGTAACACGCGCAGAAAGACACCATGAATCAAAATGTCGCACAAGCTCCCGCATATAATCCAAGTGAGACTGATCCCCACGTTTACAGCCCCTGAAACGTTGTAACACGCGCAGAAAGACACCATGAATCAAAATGTCGCACAAGCTCCCGCATAAGTGAGACTGATCCCCACGTTTACAGCCCCTGAAACGTTGCCTGTAAGCCTCGGGAACCAGCTCATATGCCTTCAGCACAGCAGCCTTAACAGCTACATAACGAGCCACTTGAGCGCCACTAAGCGCAGAGAACGCATGTTGAGCCTTTCCGGTCAAAACGCACTGCAGCATTAACAACTGCGTCGCCTCAGACCAACCACGAGTTTCCGCCAGACGCTCAAACAAAACAAAACACGTCTCCGGGTCATTCTCATCGAACTTTGGGACCAAACGTAAATCACCCAAATCATCGGACCGGGCCGCAACTGGAGCCGAACGTTCACCCCGAGCCTTCTCTATCTCCAACTGTAGCAAGAGGAGCTCTTTTTGTTGCTCAAAGGTTAGCGTGGAACCGGAGCCAGGAGAGAGCGAATCCGCCCCACTAAGAGGACGGGCGGCACCAGAAAGTTTCAAAACACCCGACTCCGACAACCCCGGGGCCCGTTTCAAGAAGCAGGTTTTGTTGGAACTCTGAGTTCGTGAACTCCAAATTCGGCAAAACTCTGAGTTTTCGGTTTCAGAAA
>NC_050524.1:24683716-24698753 GCF_002922805.2 Oryzias melastigma | reverse complement strand
AAACGTCGTCACCGGACCCCCCTCCTCTACATTGAAAATGGTTCGGTCCGACTGGATTATTCCTCCGCAGCTGTTTGTTACCGACAGATCCACAGAGTTTGAGGGAGAGAAGACACGCTTTAAAATCAAGAGTTTAAAACCTAATTTAGAGGAGAACCTCCATGAAAAAAGAAAAAAGGAGACAGTCTGTCTATTGCCGCGCGTGTCACGCGGGGCTGAAAGAGGAGAGAAGGACAGACTACGCATACTCGTAACAGCCGCGCGCAGGGGGGTTGAGGGTTTTGTTAAAATATTAGCCAAAAGCTTTTGTATAGAGCTTCGAATAGAATAATTTGTTGTTTTATTATGTATCAAAAATGAATTTGTTAGTTACATTTGTGCCGTTTATGTTTATTTCTTAATGAGGTGATCTAATAATAGTAAAATAAACTTGTTTTTAACGACTCCTGACATGACACTAAATGAAGAGATCTTATGTGTTTGATCAATCCTCCAACATGTACACATGTCAGATGACTGAGTGAAATGATGATTAAATCTATTATCAGAACTGTTTATTTTAAGTTTACATTTTATTATCTTCTGCTGCACAGCAGTACCTATAGTTTATATTCAGAAGAAATTAGAAAATAATATAAAAATAACTGCAATATATTTGCTGCTTTAGAACAATGTTTTTAAGACTTAATTTTAATTTGAAAGGAACTTGTTTGTGCTGCAGTCAGATTAAAATAAATCAGAAATTCTGTACAGCTTATTGAAAATATACCACCGTTAGGGACGCGCGCATTAGGGGCGTAGCCACAGGAAGTTTCTGCCAGATCACTGATCAGACATCCGCGCGAGGCTGCAGCGTCCACGCTCTCTTTGAGTAAATATCACTCGATCGGTAGGTAGTATTAAGTCAGGCAATTCTGGTAATAATTTAGTCCATAAGTTTGTCTTTAACCTGATTCTCAAAAATTTCCAATCCGTGCAGTATAACGTTGGAAATTTTGCCGGCGAAAATCTTGCTCGACAAAACAAGTCGTCAGTTTTTAAAGGTAAGTTAGTTGTTGTTTAATTTTGCTACTAGTCGATTTGTATGCTTGTTTTCTCCATCTCCTGAAAATTGCATGTAAAAATATAAGTTAGCAGATACCTTTTTTTGATTCGCAGTCCGTGTTGTCCGAGTAGCGAATGTCCGCCATGATGGATAATGCCGACTTTTTTGGTCCTGCAAACTCTTTCATAATTCAATTACTATCTACGTTTCTTGTGTAATGGTAGCTTGATATGACTTTTAAGAATGTTTTTTATGAATCAACAATAGTTATATTTCATTTGATCATCGGATGACTTAGATGATTTAGGATTTTCTTGGGCTCTTTTGAGGTTACAACAAAGAGCATGAGGTCACGTGACCGGTTTCCAGCAAGCTGATTAGCTGCAACCAATGTATACAAACATGCAGGAGAACATATACCTGAATAAAATACTTCTAGAATGTTTATTTTTAATGAAATAGCCGTTTTTAATAAAGTAAACATTAATAATGAATCTTGCAAATATTTTGTAATATTTTTACCCACTACTTTTATAGTTTTGCACACTGTAAAAAGCTCTTTTTATAATCTAGTCATCAGTTTTCACATTTTCTGTGAAAATTTGATCTGCGGATATTTATTCATTTATCTTTCATGTGCTTTCAACTCTGACTCCATGGCTCCTAAGAAGGTTGACCAGAAGCCTGGGATTGCAGCCAGATTTGTTGCCGAGCACTACAACAACATCCCAGTTTCCCCACCCTTGAAGAACGGGCATGTTCTACAAATTTATTTGCAAAATCAGCGATCTGTTAGTGCCTCAATCAAAGAAATAGCACAAATTTTGGGAACTGACTGTGTTGTAAAACCTTGGCAGTTTACTCAGCTGCTCAATTGCACTATCAGAAAATATACCAATTTAGGCCGTGAAAGTGACATGGAAAATTTTCGAGATGTGTGTAGCCAAGTTTTTTCTTTTTACACCATGGCTCAGCCTTCACCTCATGAGGCTCCGTCCGACTTGTCTCAGCCATCCACACCTCAGCTTGAGGTACTCGTATCGCATGACGCAATGACTTTAACACCTAAACCTGCTTCTGAGGTTGCTGCTGAGGAAGAGCCAAGCACGAGCACTACGCCATCATCTGCTGTACGGACATCACAGAGGACCCCCTTAACCCCAAAATGCAGAATGATTAAGGACAGACTGAACTTTGTCACAAAAACTAGTTCTGAGATGAAGAAAAAATATCAGGGATCTGTTAAGTCTTTAAAGGGGCAATTAAAATCAAATAGTGGTCAACATTTGAAAAAACCTAAATCAGGACTTAAATCGTAAAAAAAATATAATTGCCAAAAAGAATGTGGTTATATGTCTGTTGAGGAAAGAGATCAGGAGCAGAGGTGACATTGCCGGTTTAGACAAGTTGAGAAGGGAGTTGGCTTATGAAAAGAAAAAGCACATGCAATTAAAACATTATCATAAAGACAAACATGTTGCTGAACCTCCTGCTGGTGGTGAAAGTGATGATTCTCAGGGTCATGATGTAGAGGAAACGGTTAAACTGCAAAGTAAAAGAATTTCAGAGTTGGAGAATGAGAATTTTGTTTTGCAGAAAAAAAATCAGTCGATTAGAAACGTGCAGTCCAAAATATTTGAAAGAGAAGGTAGAAACTACCCATTTGACCTTAGAATGATAGTGTATGACTACATTTCAAATATTGCGCCAACCAGCAGTGTTCCCATTCTTATTCAAAAATTTGCACAGAGGTCCGGTTTTAAAATTGATACTGTCCCCCATCGTTCTACTGTGGAACAAATGGTTAGGGAATTGGGTGTTATTTCAGATTTTCAGGTTGCCGAGTTTCTGTTAAATAATGAAAACCTGACAATGGGTTTTGATGCCACAACACAGGAACGTCTTCATGTAAATGAAATCCACTTCACTAGTGGCACAGATTGTTTAATTATGTCCCTTGACCTCCTGCCTGGGGGAACTGCAGAAGATTACCAGCTCCATATTCAAGAGTCACTTGGTAGAGTAGCAGATGTTTACACAAAAATCTATGATTACAATTTTGAAAATATCCGAAAAACCATTATCGCCAACATAAAAAATACTTTGACTGATCGTGTTCCCGTCAATCATTCAACTATTTGTCAATTAGAAGAGGCATGGGGGTGTCATTTAATGAATTAAATTGTCATCTGCATACCTTAGAAACAATAGCCAGTTCATGCAGATCAACTCTGAAGAGTGCTGAGACAGTCAGAGGCAGTCTTTTTGGAAATGACTGTATTGCTGCAAACCTTGTTCTTGCCATCAACAAATTCAGGTTCAAAGACGGAAAGGGTGACCCCAGGGGATTTGTCTCATTTTTAGAAAAGTCTGGATTACCTAAAGGCCTTCTGCCAAGATACAAGGGAAACAGGTTACATATACTTTTTGGTATTTGTGAACAGCTGATGTGCCATTATGATCTATTCTTTGACTTTTTCTCCACCGGAAATGTTTCATGCAGTGGTTTGCAGTCTGCCATTTTGTCTGACTTTAGTTCAGCTACTGGCAAGGTGGAAATGCAAGTGTTGGGTCTCATTGGAAAGTTTTTGTCTGGACCTTGGATGTCAAAATGTTTTACTGCTGCTGGTACGCAAACTGTGAGTCATGTTGATGGCATCGACATTGTCAGGAAGGTAATTCAAAATATGAAATCTTTCTCTGAGGTTCCTTTGGAAACATTAGTCTTGAAAAAAAACTTGGTGACGAAATACAGGATTTGTCCTTGCCAAAACTCCAGATGGAGCCAGCTGATAGGTCTCTCTTTGCTACCATGATGAGTGAATGCCTGGTTAAGATTGTTGCAGTGCTTCAAAGACAGTACAGTCGTTATTTCAGTTTGGACATTACTGAAGTCTTAACTAAAGAAACTGAGTCAGCTCGTTGTCACAACATTGATGCTGAAGCAGTAATGGGCATGTTCTCTGCAGCCAAAAGCCGTGCTCCAAATGCAGCAGTTTCTTTTATTTCATCCAAACTAAGGGCTCAAAAAAACAAAACATGTGACTATCTTGACAGCCTTGATTCTGAGAAGAAAGAACATTTGCTAAAATCATCCATTTCTCTCGCCCAAAAACAGCGTCAAATCAATCGCAAGAAATACAGTGAAATCAGAGAAGAAATTATGCACAGAATTGCCAAAAAAAACACAAAAAAGCAGTTTCTGAAAGAAAAAAGATAGAGAAAATGCTTAAAAATTCAAAATTGGACATTACTAAAGAGTTCCCTCATGTTGAGGAAACTGTCATCCAAGGTGTCCATGACATTCTTTTAGGTAGAGTGGTAGGCCGTCTGATTTGCCATGTTTGGTATGATGAACAAACAGAATCAAAAACAGTGTATAATGGAAAGACTCAAAAACTGAAAAAGGCTGGTGGAAAGTATGTAATAGGATACCGGGGAGAAAATGAAACATCTGAGGACGCAGTGGACTTTGACATTCCTGTACACGCCCTTGCTGCTGATTTGATTTGTGATGATTTGGTTATTTCTTAGGTTATGCAGGACAGTGACAGAACAGTGACAATATTTTCTTCTCTCTTTTGGTTGTGTTTAAATGTATATATGGGGAATGTCTCAAGACAAGTGAAGTCAAATTTGATTTGTTTTTAAAACTTCGGAAACTTAAATTTTTCCTGTTAAAGTTCGGAATCTCTGTGAATTCTTGATTGAAAATGAAAAAAAAAATCTGTTGTGTTAATAAAATGTCTGATTGAAAGGTGCATTGTAAAGGCAAAGTCATTTTATGTTGAACTGAATATCTGCTCTGCCCCGCAACATCTGTTTGCTTTGGATTTAATTGTACTAATGTCTGTTTGGTTCTTGTAGTTCTTTTGAATAGCTTTCCAATGATACCTCATTTTCTTGGATCGGGTAAGTAATAAGAAAGTTATGACACTTAGAAAACGCTAATCTTTTTTTTTGGGTCACAAAAATGTCTTGTTTTTGCTGTTTATTCTGGAATAAAATTTTCCCCTACTTGTCATCACTTAAAAGGCTGTAACTTTCTTATACTTTGGCCTATCTGAATGATCTTTATACCATTGGAATGGTCTCTTCTAGACCTTTCCAGTGACATAAAAATCAGGGCAATCCAATGAATTTGAAAATTTTAGTCACATACCTACATGAGAGGCAGCCGGAGCTGAAGGAAACATGGCAGATGGATAAAGCTCCATCATGATTGACATCTACTGAATGCCAGAAGCAGAGGTTGGTTTTGTTTAAAGCGGAAATGGTTATCCGATCGACTTTGAGACTAATCAATGACTCTGTAATAATCCGTTGAGGCCTGGGGTTGCTAGAGCTCGTTTCGGGGGGCTTCTGTTGTGTGAAGGCGGGATACACGCGGACAGATCGCCAGCCCGTCAGACCCGCCAGCAGGTCCGCGGAGCTCATTCGCTTGATATGCCGACAGACAGAGAAGTGCAGCCGATTCGGCCGTCCGCTATATTACCTGCAGCTACGTCTTTTTTAATGTTATGAATATAATGCAAACAAGCTCGGTGTGTTTCATGATTCCTGGTGGCCTCCTGTTTTTTTTCCTTCTTCTTCTTTTCATGTTGCACGCCGCTGGACAACTTTTGGTGCTCAAGTGGCTGAGAAGATCCAGTTGCCCTTAAAAAACATGTTTTTTTCAGAATAAGATCTACCTCAAAGTCTACATAAAAGCACATGAGACACGCTTGTAGGTCAGCACAGGTTAAATTTTATTAAACTTCCCCCAGGGAACATATATCCCTTTACAAAGGTTCCCACCCCTTTTGTGTCCTGATACAACATGATTGTTCAGACATAGTCAAGTTATTTCCCTGACTAAACACTACAGCTTAAAGTGCAGCTGAGTAAATTTTTTTTTTTTTTTTTTCCAAAATAAAAGATTTTTAAGGCTAAAAAAAAAAAGACAAGGTATAATTATTTCTTGGGGGCCTGTTGTTTATGGAAGCCCAAATTGTTCATGATTAAATAAATAATTACAACATTATAAAAATATCATGATTGTGAAAAACCTAGACACAATACAATAGAAAAAATACCAGCGGCGCGCTAACACGCTCTGTCCTTCTTTGCTTTCTCCCCTCGCAGTGCAGTGCTGTCCTTCATGTACACGTTCACAAACCCCCCTCCCTCCTGCATCGCAACGAGCCAAAACGCAGCACAACTCATCTCTCAACCTGCAATCAATGCTTTACATATAGCATTCCCCCATTTTCGCAGGGGTTGGAGACTGGAGATACGCCGAATCCATGAACACAAACACCTTCCTGCCTGCGGCTCACCGGGGACCCGCAGCCGGAGAATGTTAGTTACCGATTCATACTCATCAAAAACACTTCTGATCATTGTTGTAAACAGTTATAGATTCGAGTTTTGATCCACATAAAGAGTTTTTTGTTTTTAAATTTTGCTCTGCTGAAGGAACACTCGATCGATGTCGTTGGTGCTGCTGCTCATGTCTGAGTAAAGCAGTAGCCAATCAGAAACGTGTCTCCGCCTCATCTGGGTTGATAGACAGAGTTATTATTCAGAAAAAGCTCATTATGAAATAAATACGTCGTTCTAAAAAACAGCATTGTGAAATAAAAAAAAGCAACTTTGGTAAAGAGTGATTTTGAAATAAAGGTTTATGGGAAAAACACATGATTATAATAATATTCAACATGATAAGTAAACAGTTATTATGATATATATATATATATGAAATGTTTTTAACAATCATGTTTTAAAGTAAAAATTAAATGTATTTCATAATAAAATGGTCAATTTAAATTTTGTGTGCAGGTTTTTCATACTCATTATATTTTTATAATGTTGTATTTATTTATTTATTTGTGAACAGTTTGGGCTTCCATAGTTGTTGGGACCCCTGATCTAAATCATGAATCACTTTTTGTCTTGTCAGTTGTAGTCTGCTGATTTTTGATTTGATGAAGGCATAATGTAAATTATTTTTGAACAAATTAATACAATTTTTTGAGTAATATTTAAGTAGACATGTCTTCAAAAAGAGGTATTTGGTTTTAAATCAACATAACAACTTTGTCAATATGGACTGATTTATTTTTGTATTTAACAGAAACTGCAGTTGGTGCGAGTACAACACCTGCCAGCTGAGGAGAAGTTTCCTGCCTGAACTCACTGCTGCCATTCATCCAGCCAAGTGTAAAAGTCAAGGGAAAAGGTGTCATCAGCCAAGATCAGTCATAATTTTAATTATTTTATTTATATCTTTTTTGTATTTTGCTTCAGTTTATGATTATTATTTAGGTTGAAATTGGCAGGTCAGCAAACAAGTTAATTAGCTTAAGGAAGAACTAAGTAGTGTTTTAATGTGATTTATTTTTTGGTTGGAGATGTGGAGATGCAAGGTGTGCCATTTGTTGTTGTCCGGTCGGTATGAGCTGCTTGAGCATTTTAGACTTCAGCATCGTCTTAGGCGCCGCTACCCATGTCCACATACATACTGTCCATGTAATTTTAAGACATGGAATGCTTTGAGTATTCATTTAAGTAGAGTTCATCCAAAACAAAACACACAGGAGCTGCAGGAATTGACAACTTTTAGTTGTCATTTGTGTGCTTGTAGCAACCTTGCGACTGAGAAACAGTATTTTCTACACATTGGAACTCATTTGAAAACCATGAAACAGTTTCATGTATGTTTGGAGACTGCTGTTTTAAAACAAATGTAAATGGAACATTTTACTCACACAAGAACAGGAAGCACAACCCACATACACTAATCGACTTTAAAACTAATGTGGTTACAAAAACTACACTTACACCAGAAGACACTGTTATGATTCCAGTTGGAGAAGATTCTTTCAATCAAGGTGATTCTGCACCTTGCTCGGAGCCTACATGTTCAAAGACTTGTGTGGATTCCGCTAAGAACTTGCCACAAGTTGTTGAACACAATTTTGCAGCAGCATTATTTAAGCTGGAGCATTTTGCTCATGTGCCAGGTGCAAAAATAGATGAGTTCTTAGAAGAATTGCACTACTTGTTAAGTTCAGCTGCAGTTCCTCTCACAGTCAACAGTCTTGAAGTTTTATTTCAGAAACATGGCACCACAACTGATAAGTCTTCATTCAGGGAAATTGCTACAGCTCTGTGTGAATCTAATCCATTGATCAAAGTCATAGGAAAGGGTGGGGTCCTAAGCACATCTTATCTGCGCAAATCCTATTATAAAGAATGTGTTAAGGTTGTTGAACCTACTGAGTACATTCTTGATGCTAAGAACAATAAAAGTTTTCAGTATGTGCCCATAATGAGATCTTTGCAGGAGCTCTTGAGTAAGGAGGATGTTGTGAATACGATACTTGAAAACCACAGCATCCAACAGAGTTGTACATCTAGTGCTGACCATCGGCTAAATTCATCACTAGATGGATCACACTTTAAAGATAATGCTTTTTTTTTCTGGGACAGAGTTAAAAATTTTGATAGGTTTATACATAGATGATTTTGAGGTCTGCAATCCTCTTGGGACTTCCCCAAAGAAACATAAGCTTTGTGGAGTCTACTGGACTTTAAACAATTTGAGTCATGGCTCACATTCTTCATTATTTTCAATATATCTGGCAGTGCTGTGCAAGTCTAATGATGTAGCTTAGTATGGTTACGGGCACATCTTGCATCCACTTCTTCAGGATTTAAAAATTATGGAGGAGGAGGGAATTTTCATTCCATTACTTGGAACAAGTCTTAAAGGTACAGTTCAGGTTGTTGTGGCAGATAATCTTGGAGCCCACAGTCTTGCTGGTTTCAATGAAAGCTTTTGTAGTGGATCCATCTGTAGATTCTGTACAGGGACAAGGATGGACATCCAAAAATATGAGGTTAGGTCAGGGGCATTTAGCAACAGAACAAAAGAGGACCATGAATCACATGTGAAAACAGTTCAAGAGAAGGGTGGAAGCTGTTTTGGGGTGAAAAGGCACTGTGGGATAACTGAAAGTCTCTCCTACTTTAATGTTAACAGCTGCTACCCTCCAGATATTATGCACGATGTTTTTAAAGGCATAGTACCAGAAGAGCTCACACACTGTTTATCGATGCTGATAGCAAAGACGTTTTTCAACCTCGACACCCTCAACAAAAGTATTCAGGACTTTCCTTATAAGTGGACTGACAAGAAAAACAAGCCGCACATAATTCCACGTACATTTTCCAAAAGGAAAACCATCGGAGGAAATGCCCATGAAAACTGGGCTTTATTAAGACTCCTCCCATTAATCATTGGTCATTTGGTGCCTGAAGGAGAAATGGCATGGCAAATTCTCTTGGATTTAAAAGATATTGCAGAGCTTGTGGTTGCACCATCACACACAGATGACTCCATTTCATATCTTCAGAGCAAAATCTCTGAGCACAGACAAAAACTTCAAGAACTCTTTCCTGATCTCCAACTGTTACCAAAACATCACTACATAGAGCACTATCCTCAGCTGACCAAGATGTTTGGGCCTCTCGTGTTATTCTGGACCATGCGATTTGAGGCAAAACACAGTTTCTTCAAGCAAGTTGTGCGACACACCAACTGCTTTAAAAATTTGCCCCTTTCACTTGCTGTAAAGCATCAGCTGATGATTTCTTATCAACTGACTTCAACAAATGATGAAAAATCTGACATTGAGGTGACAAATGTTTCCACCCTTCCCATTGAAATTTTGAAAAATGAGATCATTTTGACAGTCAAGCAGAAGTTCCCAAGTGCAGCAGAAGTTTGCTTAACAAAATGTGTGTCAAGCAAGGGTGTACATTATAGAAATGGAATGATTGTGGCTTATGGCTCCACAAGTGGACTGCCTGACTTTGGAGAGATTCTTCAGATTTGTATTGTACAGGAACAGATTTGCCTTATTATCAAGAAGTTTTATGGATGGTACAGGGAACACTTCAGAGCTTTTGAGCTTAGTGCCTGTCCAGCAAGAGAAACAATATTAGTTGAACTTAAAGAATTGGCTGATGACTACCCTTTGGCAGACTATTTTGTTGGACCACTTAGAATGGTGGTTTTGAAGAGACACATAAATGTGTAAGGTTTGTAAATCTAACGTTGTCTCTGAATTTTATTTATCTCTGTACTTTTTTTTCTTCTTTCTTCTCTTTAATAATATTAGAGATATGTTACAACTAGAGCTGTCAGGCGATTAAAATTTTTAATCGCGATTAATCGCATTTCCTGAGTTAACTTGCGATTAATCGCAAATTAATATGTGGCCTTTTTTAAGGAAAAAATGTGGAATTTAACAGTTTAGCAGTTTAACAATTTAACAGTTCTACATTAATTATGAAAACAAGAATGACAAAATTAATAGTTTTCATCAGAAATACTTTATTTTGTAACATTGTATTGAGATAAACTTTCTTAACAATAAAAGGCTGTAACATAAAATGCCTAACAAAAGCCCAAGTGCAAGTGAAGGGCATTTTAAATTCAAAACTTCAATCAACGTTCAGTAAAATAAAATTAAAAACATATCAAAAATAAAATTTCCATAACACTTTCATGTTCATTTTTTGTCAGGACCAAATCTTTTCCTCCTCTGCTGAACTACAGTAATAAATGAAATAGAGATTTATCATTTCCAATGAACTTTTGTTTTTTAAAACATTAAAGACTGAGAAAAGCGGGATACACTGTGGATAGTTTGACAGTCTGTTACTGCCGCCGCGTTCTCTGGCTGCAGCTCGATGCAGCGACGTGTCCAGCGGAGCTCACGCCATGAATATGCCGGCAGACAGACCGCTATGCTGGGGCTGGATCACGCTTAAACCTCCAGAACATTTAAAACGTCCCCCGGTGCGCTTGCTGTTCGGAACGTCAGGGGTCTGCAGCTCTCAGGACGCGGCGCCGGGCTGGTACCACCAGACGTGGTACTGGACGCGAGCCGGTACCACCAGACGTGGTACTGGACGCGAGCCGGTACCACCAGACGTGGTACTGGACGCGAACCGGAGCCGGGTTAGGGTGCAGGAGCTCTCCAGGTCTTAGCGCCGGCCGGTTTTAGCTAGCAGCTCAGTGGTTGGAGACCCGCCCGTGATATAGTGAGAGCAGCCGGTGAGTTAAAGGGGGACGCCCGCGCGCACGGTATGGAAAGGCACGTGTGAGAAAATCTGTGATTAATGCGTCAAAAAAATTGTCGGCGTCAAGCACACGTCAGATTAATGCGTTTTTAACGTGACAAATCTGACAGCCCTAGTTACAACAGATCTAATAACCGCCACATGTCCTGTTGATGAATGTGCCAAAGCAGGCTATCCTATCGTATTTAATGTTAAAATTGTTTCTTTTCACATTTACAGACATTTGTAAAATGGCTCCAGCAAAGCTCAGAGTCATCCTTTGTGAAAATAATGTCCAGAGATTGATCCTTCCCAATGGGATTCCTGAGTCTCTTGGTGAACTTGCAGAACATATAAAGAGACAGTGTGGAGTGGAAGAAGATTTTCGACTACAGTTTATGGATGTCGAGTTCGGAAATGAATTTACCAACTTAGTCTCCGTGAATGAAATCCAGGACAAAAGTACAATTGAAGTCATTGTTAATTTAGCTGAAACTATCCAGGATAGTGGATTGACACTCTCTCCAAACTCAACTGCTGCAGTCTTCATGCCTCCAGATCAGTCTGCATCTAATTCATCTGGCACTTCCTTCAATGAAGACATCCTGTCCCTTCCAGAGTCTGCTTCTACAAGATCTTCTGGATGGCCACTTTCTTTCCAGGTGCCCCGATTTTCTTATGATGCTGAACTTCAGCTGAGCAAGGCCAACAGTGCTTTCAAAGAAAGCGGAACTTTGTTGAACCCCAATCCAAAGCTCAAATCTTCCATTCTTGATGGCTTGACTCAACAAATTATCAAGTACAAAGTGTATCTTTCTGATCGTGAGTTCGAAGATGTGGCAGAAGCTCTTGTCGTGGCACATCCCTGTTTGAAAGAACCTGGTTCTGCAACTGGCTACGGCGGATGGAAAATGAGCTTAAAATACAAACTGGCAAACTATCGTATGAAGCTGAGACACCTTGGTTGCCCAGAAGTTACTGTTAATGCTCTCACAAGTAAAAGAGATGGTAGACTCAGTGCAGCATTTGCAGTGAAGAAGCCAAGAAAAGCAGAGGTGAACTACTGCCCCTCTTATCCACCAGGGGAGACTGCTGAGACACAAGAAAGCATAAGAGTGGCTCTCCTTTCTGAGGTATTGAAAAGAAACAATGATGACAATGTGTCTTCAATGATGGAGAAAACATTTGCACATAGAAGACAGGAGGTAGTCCTAGAGGCACCAATGATTGCTGATTCAAAACAAGGTGGCCAGCACTCTTCAGTGTGCGTCAGGTAGGCAAATTAAGCTGTGAAGGAACAACACTTTATTGAGGACGGCCGTGGAGCTCATTAAATGGGAAATTTCCCGTTTTTATGTGTGTGTGTTTTCATTTTTAAAGTTAAATGCTGAGTTCCAGAGGATCACAACAGTCCATCTGCAATCAAAGTTCTTCATGGAACTGGATGCCCTGTCTCCTCGTCTGTTGAGGGTCTATGCCAAGAAGGGTGGTTTACAGGGACAGAAGCTGAGAAGAATCCTGGCACCCATGGCCCAGGTAAAAGAAACTTTTTTCAATCCCATGCCAAACTATTCTGTATTGTATCCTGTATTATCTTAATTTTTAGTTAAAAATGCATTAACAGCAAGAAATAATTTTCCATATACTAACAGTATGGGGAGAAAATAGTTTCACTCTGATTTGTGGGTGCATACTTCATGAATTCTGCATAAATAAGGATTTGTGCTTAACTTTGGATTTGTGCGTGCGTATTCTTGATTTTTAACTCATAATACGTTTTGTGCTTATGTAAATTTACACATGCACAAGTTAAAATAACAACGGCTCGAAACTAATTACACAGAAAAATCTTTAAAAAATACGCACAAATCACCTCTTATGCACAGATGAAACCTAAGTTACACACGGATTCCTTCGTGAGACTTTTCACGTCTCACTGATTCATCCATGAGTGATGCATTCAAGTTCTACTAGAATGCTAGTTGCTTTCTCCGGTCTGTTCGACCAAGAAAGAACCTCAACAGTGACAGCACTAAGAGACTTATGTGCGAACTCACTTACACTTCTCACAAAAAAAAAAGAAAGTGCGACGGACAACTAGATTTAGGCTCTTAAAGTAGCTAGCCGCGAGCTAGCAAAACAATGCATCAACGTGCATCTTGACCGCACATTTTACGTGTTTCCAACGTGAATTTCCATCAGTTTTTGTACAGGTTGAACGTAAATATGAGCGCTTAACATCCGCCATGTTTTAAAATATGAAACATTAATAAAAACATACATCGGAGAACTAAGCTAGCATGCTACCCCTGAGTTGCTAGCACCCACTTTAGCACACAGTTCACGCTTCCCAGCTTAATCTTACTTTGTTGGTGCATCAAGAGAGCTGAAGTTGGAACCTCCTAATTCCGGCGAGGACTCTGTTGCAGATTATTTGCTGAGCCACAGATGTTCATGGAATTTCAACCCACCACATGCATCAAACATGGCTGGAGTGTGGGAACGGATGATAGAGCTATCACGTCTCATCCTGGATTCTATCCTACTCCAAGCTCGGAACCCTAAACTGACACATGAGGTTCTGACAACTCTAATGGCAGAGGTGTCTGCTATCATTGATGCAAGGCCGCTTGTACCTGTGTCTTCAGACCCAGAATCTCCTATCATCTTGACTCCATCTACCCTACTCACCCAAAAATGTGGTGTGGCTGCACTTCCAGCTGACTTCTCAAGAATGACATTTACATACATCTCAGTAGAAACGTGTCCAAGCTCTAGCTGAGATGTTCTGGACAAGGTGGCGCAAAGAATATCTCCACACACTGCAAGGTCGACGAAAGTGGCAGCGTTCTCGGCCAAACCTAAAGGAAGGAGATGTTGTCCTCCTCAAGAATGACCAAGTCAGGATAAATCAGTGGCCACTTGGAGTGATTTCCAAGACCCTTCCAGACACAGATGGTGCTGTACGCAAAGTGGAAGTCAAAGTGGTTCGTGGCAAGAATCCCAAAACCTTCAACAGGCCGGTTGTTGAATGTGTGTTATTACTCTTGCCAGCAGACTAAGTATGTGGCATCATTGTAGATGCCAGGCGGGGAGAGTTCTGGACTGTCGTTCATCTCCCTGCTGCTTTTGGACTGCTCCCCCTGCTGGCATAGTTTGATATCACAGTGTGACATCATCAAAGCACGTGACTGAATGTGCAGTCTTGGCATGGCTTCACCACATGTGGATGTGGCATCTCCATCCAGTGTCATCAGGTGTCCTAAACGTATTTAGGTGCAATGCTAGTGAGTATTCTGAAGTTTTAGGTTACTGTGCACATTTAAGGAATGCTATTTGAGTTGATTATTTGAGTTTATGACTATCAATGTTGCAAAATGAGTATTAGAGATGGAAAGATTTTTGCTATTGTTCTTTGTTTAGCCTTAAATCATAAATCATATTGTTTTATATTTGTGAGGAATACTAATTATTGTATTTATGCTTCTGTTTCTAGTTTCACACTTCCCTTTATTAAACGTCCAGTTCGACACACAAGTCTGTCCCAGTAGTTTGATTTGGAGGAAGAGTTTAGCTGGCTGTGAGCAAGGTGCCTTCCTAAGCCAGCGCAGTCAGAAAATAGGTACTGCGCTGGCTGCATGCCGCCTCTTTGACTACAAAACAATGCATTGTGGGAAACTGTGTCCACACAGTTCTTGTAGTTCGATGTGAAATAACTGGCGCTAAATGAGGACATCTGTGTATTTTTTAACTTTTTCTGGAAGGTAGTGAAACTCTTATGAAAAAATAAGCAAGATTTCAAATAATCTGTGGTTATATTTGTTATTGTTGCCTCTAAAACTTAACTTTAATTGAATTTTATTAATTTATTTGGGACAG
>NC_050524.1:24651214-24674062 GCF_002922805.2 Oryzias melastigma | reverse complement strand
TAAAAGGCTGTAACTTTCTTATACTTTGGCCTATCTGAATGATCTTTATACCGTTGGAATGGTCTCTTCTAGACCTTTCCAGTGACATCAAAATCAGGGCAATCCAATGAATTTGAAAATTTTAGTCACATACCTACGTTATGGTTTAACTATTGTGTACATTATGTACATGTACAATATTTATTAGAAATATTTAAATGTTCCTCACAGTTGGTTTCAATACTACAGTTAATACAAACAATAATGAAAGTTTAATTTGAACTAACTAAGATTTAATGGGGGGGGGCAAAGTTAAGGTGTAAAAATCTGAAGTCCTAAAGCTCATTGCAATAAAGATTACTTTGACAAATATAGTTATTTGATTTATATCGTTTTTAATATCGTTATCGTACAAAATGAAAAAACGATATCGCAATATGAAAATTCCCATATCGCCCAGCCCTACTCAAGGGTTAGCGTTGAACCGGAGCCAGGAGAGAGCGAATCCGCCCCACTAAGAGGACGGGCGGCGCCAGAAAGTTTCAAAACACCCGACTCCGACAACCCCGTTCGTAGATGGAGTAAAATACGTTCCCTGCCCAGTCTAGCATCACCAATGTCAACATGATAGTGCTCCGCTAGCATGAGCAGCTGTTTCTTAGAACGAACAAACATCCAGCCCCTGTTCCGAAGGGGGACTCAATGAAATCCTCAACGGCGTCCATCCATGTCCATAAAGTAGCCCAAACAAAACAATCGGGAGGTGCAAAACAGGGAGGTGTCCCCGCTAACTGCCTAGCCGCAATCTAGCTAACTCAACCCTAGTCTTCGGGAGGCGTAGCGGGGGGTACTTACGCACTAAAAATCCGATGGTTGTTTGAAAGCGACCCGACAAGCGGATCACCTCATCCAAACCACAGAAGTGCTCCCGAGCCGATGAAGGGGAAAGGAAAAAGGGAAGCTCTACCCGCCGTACCTCCACACTAAACCAAACACCAGCGGTGAGCCCCCTTCGGGAAACACCACTAAGCCTATCCGGGAACACCACCCCACCCACACGGCAGCAGCAGGAAAACAAAACAAACAACCGGCACGCCCCCCACCGAACAGACGACGCGGAAAGCCAAAAACCATACGAACGTGCGGACGAGCCCCCACTTTGTTACGGTTGGCTCCAAGCCGTAACAAAGAAAAGGGGAGACGACACCGGTTCCTTACGTTTAGAAACGTTTTATTCTATGTTCCAAACGCTCAGCGGAACAAAACCAGAGACATCCAGGAGGAGGAGGCGACGTCAAACAGCGGCAGCGGCAGCAGCAGCCGAAACCGGAAACAGGAAGCAGGGAGGCCAGCAGGAAACCGAGGAGCAGCGGCGGCGGAAACCCTGCGGGGTAAGAAGTTCCCAGGACGTCCAAAGGGTGCCGCTCTCGAGGAGTCACGGCGGGGCTTTTATTCTGTGTTTTGCAATTATGTGAAGCACTGCACCTGTGCCTGGAAGAACGAAAGAGAGGACAGACAAAGGAGCCAAACCCAGACGGCCCACGGCCGTAACAACAGTTACCCGCTTAAGCTTCCACATTGATTCCGCCCTTGCCTGCTGATCCCCACTTGACCTTCATGTCTTTCCTCTTCCAAGCTCCAAGGATCTGCTTGTGGGGAGACTGAAGAGCTCAGATAATGACCTTGTTGACAGACAAAACAAATCCTTTATTTTTTCTTTACTCCATTAATAATGATTGGGTCAAAATACTTTGAGGACTAAATCATTGAGAAAAGCTGGCCCAAGATACTGTTACAGTTAACCCTTTAAAGTCCCACTCTGAACATAGATAGATGGTTTTCAGGACATAGCTCACCTCTGAGTGGTGGGTAGACCTGTTGGTGTGGAGTGAGCCCGCCCCCACTTCCTGTCATTCATCCGTTTACAACATTGACATAGTATATAGAGAGATGGACAAAGTGCCTGTGACATTGTGAGGGTTCACAATTAGTCAGTGGATGAAGGGAGTTTTTCTTGCAAGAGATTTTATTGTTCTTTTTTGTGTTTTTTTGTTGTTGTAAAAATTGATTTAAAAAAAACAAACAAATAAATAAATAAAATAAAAACTGTGCAGTCTTTTCAAATACAAAAATAATTTTGGTCCAACTGTAAAAAATAACTAAATTAAACAAATATTTAAAAATATTAGTTTTATCAAATTACATTTTTAAGTTGGGTGAACCTCAAAATTTTAATTGATTGAAAGCTAATCATTTTAACTCTAAGAAATTACAGAGCTGCTGTTAATTGATCCAATGTTTCACTTTTTCAGTGTACTGAACTAACAAGTAAATTCCCCAATCACTTCAGCTGCATGGAATGACTGAGAAATGTCACCAGACCTCCATTAACATCATTTCTATTAAAAAGTTAAAGTGAAGGTCTAAAAATGTTTTGAGATTTGACAGTTTTTACTGCAAACAGACACAACAAAAGTTAAGACATATTTGTGATCTTAGAATAAATCAGTTTTTTAGACATTTTTTCAGATTTTATGACCACATCTTTGCTTTGTTAACTGATTCATACATTTTTATTTTGTCTCTTCTTGTTTGATCTTTTTGCTATAAAGCTAAAAAACTCTTTGATAATTTAAACCCCTAGTTGAGGTTTTTGGACATTTTCAGGTTCATTGAGGCATTACTGAGTATTATATGTATATATATTAGGGTTATACTAAAAAGCGGATATGTTGCCGCAGAAAACTATTTTAAAGGTAAATTATTTGAGCAGATTAAAATTGTAGAAAAGGCTCAAAAGGCTGCAGGCCATTGAAGGTTAAAGAAATGGTGTTAAAAGTCTAGAGACTGCAAAAGGCTACATAAAAAAGGAAAATGAAAAAGTATAAATAAAAGAAATATGTAGATCAAGCAAAGATTGAACTTTCTGATGTGAAACCTTCAAATCCTTTAAGTCTCATTTCACAATCTGACAGTACATGTGTACTAACCAGAGGCCAGCTTTTAATAAGGCCTATTTTTCTCCTGTAGGTAATGCTGGGTGAGTCCATATCAGAGCTCGCTTCAAAGCTTTCGCTTAAAACCATGATTAAGGAGGAACAGACTGTAACCGCTTTGCAGAGAGATTTTATATCTGAGGAGAAAAAAAAGAGATGATGATTTCATCCAGTAGACTGACAGAGCCCTCGATCCGTCCTCGCTTCCCTCCCACCTCTTCTCGGCTCCTCCCCCTCTGTTAGTCATTTTCCGTTGAGTTTGACCTGGAACAAGCCTGCAATTTCTTCCCCTCTTCCTGTGCGCTCGCACTCGTGTCTTATCTGGCTCCTATCATTTCCGCCTGTCAGATTTCATCCAGCGCCCGTGAGTTCGGTGAAGCCGGAGTCGTTCTTAAGCCTTGATGAGACTCGACACTCTTCAAGGTGATGCGTCCCTCTCCCAACTATGACTGCTCTTTCTCCGTCTGGAACAATGCAGTCTTACCGGATGTGGGGTTTAGGAGGAGCCAGCAGCGAACAGATGGAGCTGACAACATGAGGCCTAAACAGCAAACACAGCAACTCTGTCCCCCTCTCTGCTCGGAGATGGGGCGGCTCCACCAGCAGCCGTTCCCACGTTTCAGCGAGAACGCACAATGACGGTCTGGCTTTTGGCATTGAGAGTGCTTTATTCACTGGCTCTCAGACAACGAAAGCCCGCTCTGCCATTGTTCACATGCTCATCTATTAATGAAGAGCTGGAACGCAATCTGCTTTTTTTCCATTGAATCAAGCAAATGCAACAGTCTCTGTAATGAAGGGTTTTTGTGCCTTTGATTATTTTGTTTGAAAAATAACCCTGACAACTCAGATCTTTTTTTTCTAACATAATGAAGTTAGGAACAAGGAACAAATGTCTTTTCTAGATTCTCATTGCCTTCTTTGGACACTAGTTTACATCTTTAGACCCAGAAATGCTACGTTCACGACATCCACGTTGAACACAGATTCTTCTGTGCTTTCCTTTTAGCATATGATGTTTACTCTGGACTCTCTCTACCCAATACTAGTGCATGTACCTTCAGCTGAAAGAGGCTGGGTGCAAAATGTGGAAGTGGTGCAAATCTCACAAATCTCGCTCCAGGTTTTGTTCTTTCACAGCTCTGCTCCGATTTATGAAAGACTTGCTGTCACTTCATTCAAGTCCGGCACAAACCACAACTCTTGTTTTTTTTGCACAATTTTCAAATAGTTTTCTTGTTTGGAAAATGACAATGCATCAGTACCAAATCCAAGTCCCTGACTGGTCAAAGTTCAACCTCATTTCATTTTTGACACCTGTCAACAGCCATGCGTTCTGTACGTAAAGCCTGAAAAAATGTGCTAGCATAGCGGTCCGACAACAGCGTGAACACAGCATGCAGCACTTTGTTTGATGTGACAGTTTGAAAGGTAGAGGCACGCACACACACACACACACACACAGAAATAAAAAATATTGGTTGATTATATATATTGATATTGGTTGTAATAAGTCAATGTTGTGCATCACTAATTCTAATGCTAAACCAGTAAACTATACACTATTTTTGGTTGGAAACCAAAACAATCAGTTGTATTGAATGTGCTAACTCACTTCCTAGTAGGAACAAATACAGATCTTCTGTCTTTTCTTTAAGGTTTTACTGAAGAAGGAAAAATGATGGAATGATGGAATAAAATGGTCCTCTATGGAGTGGCATCAGTAAAGAAATATTCTTTCAATTTCCATATTCTCTCCCCTTTTTAACTTTCCTCTGTTTTTAGTCAATTTTCTTCTTCTAGACTTTCTTTATCTTCTAATTGAGTTTCTCTGATTCTGTTCGTCTTTTTCCTGTCATGTCCTCCTTCCTGCACTTTCAGAACTGAGGCAACAAAGTTCTTGTTTTTTCTTTGCATTTCCCTTTTCTTCACAGCATATGCATTGATACTTAAACTTCATTTGTTTTTTTTTTAATCTCTTCAAAGAATCTCCCTCTGCTTAACTTAAAGTAGATGGAATAGTCCATTGGTGCCGAGGGACGGGGAGGACAAGACACTTTCACATGAGCAATATCATTCCATCTCTGTGATTTGGGTTTATTATGACAAAGTTAAATAGAAGTAGGCAGGAAAAATATTTATATTTAGTGTTCATCTTGGCAGTCACCTACCTTTGCCTAATGCTAGTCCGCCCCTGGGTGTGGTTTGATATATAACTAAAAGTGTTGTTTCATTTATAGCTCAGTAGCAACTAAAAAAATACAAACTACACAAAAAATTTCACTTTGTTTTTTCATTACAAAGTACATGTATTGATTCCATCTGATCATGTTCAGCCCGGAGCGATCTAAAGATCTAAAGCACACAGGGTTGTGCAGGATTATTACTTGTATCAACAATGTTCCTGTTATGTAACCACGAAACAAAGTAATCACACAAATACATTTCATGTCAACATAGAATGAGAGCTTTTTCTGTGCTGCACACGAGGATGAAGGAAAGTTTTGCCTTGACCAAAATACACATATGACATATTGTCAAAATATCTGTCTATTTGAAAATCTACAAATTGGTCAAAGACCCATTCAATGAAAATTATGTGTTTTTGTGTTTTTTTAAATGTTCTTGTAGCATTTTTCTCATATTATTCTGCAAACTAAAGTAAAGATAAATGCAAAATCAATCAAGACATTACATGTTGCATGAGGTGCACATCACTAAATGCAAAAGCATGAAAAAAACATCCACCTCTTGTTTCTTTTTGTAAATATTTGCCTCTAAATGGCAGGATGATTGTATTTTTTTACATCCTAATTTTGATGTTTTTACTCCTCAGAGCAGGAAATCAAATTTTATTCTTTAGAAAATTCCTTGAGATTGTATTCCCATTTATAATGAATTCTCTGTCCAGTGAAAATCAAGAACTACCTGTAAGAGTGATTGATTTCATGTCAGTGAAATGTAAAAGCCTCAAAGCTCCCAATTAAAGTGTTTCCAAACCGTCATGCTCTCTCCTCCCCGGGGAGGAATTTAAGGGGGAAATCCAAACATCACTTTTTGCAGCAGTAAAGGACAGAATGGCTTTTTAAGGACCTGCTGAATCTCAGTTCTTGAGCTGGTGCTCCATGAAAGCATGCGGTTTGTCAATATCGTCCTCATCTCTGCGCACTAAATCACTGCTGAGCTGCCTGGCAGACACAGTCTCGTAGCTGCGTTTGACCCTGAGCCTCATCCTGTCTTTGCTCGGCCTACCTCTTCTGTCTTTCATTCATCACATCTGAATTTCAGGTTGTCAGTTTTTTTGGTGGAGTGGACCTCCATGACTCTCAGTGATGCTGCAGAGGGACATGTTTGCATTCGATGCTGCAAACTGCAGCTTAAACGGAGGCTTTAACACAAAATCTTTAACATACTGTAACTTTTCAGCCGATGAGCCACTTTTCTCAGAATCTACTGGAATGATCGTGTTAAAAATTCAAAAATTACAGTAAATCAAAGAACATAAATACTGGAACTTCAGTTAAAGGGTTAATCCCATATAACCATTCATATCCTATTTAATACACATTTCTAAGATCACAATAATGATTCTAACTTTCCAGAAAAAACAACAGTTTATTACTTGGTTCATGTTTTCTGCCTTGTAGTTAATCATCATTCCACTAAGGCACATGTCAAGGTCAATAGGTCAATTCTATCTGGTCCTCCAGATTATTTTATTTTATTGTTATTAACTTTATATGACCCGATGTTATCTTGCTCTCATTTCTAACTTGCATAACTTTGACAGAATAGATTATTTAAGGCTGTTTTGGAGTTTAGCTAATATTTCAGCTACATGCTAGCAGTTTTGGCTAATTTAGGCTTTTCAATTTAAGTCCTTTTTTTGGCTGTTTTGGAGTTAGGCTAATATTTACACACTAGCTGATTTGGTTAATGTAGGCTTTTTTGGGGTATTTTGAAGTTTAGCTAATATTTTTTCAGCTACATGCTAGCTTTTTTGGCTAACTTGAGTTCTTTTTTTTTTGTTTTTTAGGCTAATTTGGCATTTAGAAAATATTTTAACTGGCTATCGGCTTCAGCGTTTTCAGCTATTAGCTTTGGTGATTTCAGCTATCAACTTGAGCATTTTCAGCTATCAGCTTCAGTGTTTTCAGCTATCAACTTCAGCATTTTCAGCTATCAGCTTCATTGTTTTCAGCTATCAACTTCAGCATTTTCAGCCATCAGCACTAGCATCTTCAGTGGCCAAATTCAGCTTATAGCATTCACACTAGCATCATTGCAGGTAATTTTATATATCTAGTTCATAATTATGCTAAAAAGTTATGGTTTTAAAGTTGAGTGTTAAATAAATGTTTATCCTGTCGACGTAAGGTGTGATTTGGATTTTGGCCCTTTGTGTGTTGCAGTTTTACATACTTGCACAAGGGGCAGTAGAAGGGCTTTTCCCGCTCATTTCTAAATGGCTGCTTCCATGAAATCTGAAAAACACTTTATAGTTTTTCACATGAGGACAAGAAACAGTCCATCAGAGTGAAAAAAAAGAAACCCAGTGCACGGCTAGTGCTAAACATCACCCTGGAGATAAGGGAGGAATCGCAAATCTGCTTCCAAAAGAAACGGAACCAAAACCGAGGAACTGGAAGCTCTTCTTTGGTGCACGGCCTCCAGCCCCCAAAAGCCCCAGAGTTTATCAACATGTCTGACATACCATCACCACAACCCCCCCAAACACATCTGTCCACTCATCCACTATTGTTTCACGCTGATTGAACGGCTTAATTAATTTTTCAATCAGGAATGAAGAATTAAGGGTTCATGCAATGTTGACGGCAAGAGTGCTGCTCGCAGTCAGAGACCGTTTTTTTTCATCGCTGCATCGCTGTTCCTTCTCTTACATGCCTTCATCTTTGATATCACCCCAGCGTGTTCACTCGCATGTAAATCAAAGGCTCATTTAACTGAGCGGGGGTGGGCTGGGTGGGGTGGAGGGGAGGATGATTGCTGAAGAAAAAAAAATGATGATAGATGGCAAAACATCCAGCCGCTTCTCTCTTTGTCTCTGGGGGGACATGCATCTCACTCGTCTCCGAGAGGCTGGGAAGGGGAGGATTTAGGAGTAAAGAAATGAGTTTGAATTGAAAAATAAAAGTATGTTTTTGCACTTTAAGAAAAAATATCAATATACAATAACGTTTTATTTGATTATAGTTTATGGACATGGAGACGCAATGAATTAAATAAAGAACATTTTGAAGATATCTGATGGAAATTCTCAAAATTACAAAGTAGCCAAAAAAAAGAAAAATTAAACCATAAAACAGCAAAAACTAATCAATACAGTAAAGGTTCCATGTATTAGAAATAAGCATTCATGAAATCGCAGAGACTTATTGCTTTACCTCACCCGGTGTAAATAAAAAATGTTTTTGTAAAGTTTTTGAAAAAACCCACTATTCTCATAAGCAAAACATTTGGAAAAACAATTGTTTTAACTATATATACATTTATGGACACAAACATACAATGATTTCCAGAGGTGGGGACTCGAGTCACATGACTTGGACTCAAGTCAGACTCTTATCATGAATTTGACAACTTTAGACCTGACTTGGACTTTCAAATCTCTGATTCGTGACCTGACTCTGACTTAAGGTCAAAGACTTGGGACTTGACTGCTTTTGACTTAGAACTTGACTCTGACTTGAGGACAAAAACTTGGGACTTGAAGACTTTTGACTTGACTCAGACTTGAGGACAAAGACTTGGGACTTGAATCTGACTTGAGGACAAAGACTTGGGACTTGACTGCTTTCGACTTGGGACTTGACTCGGACTTACAAAACAATGACTTGGTCCTACCTCTGCTAATTTCTATTTAAAACAACATGTAGCAAAGCCATATGAATACTAACAATTAATTGGTAATATTTTCAAATAACTATAAATAATTACATTTATCTGAAAAACAATTACCAAACAAAAACATCTAATATTTATTAGTTTACTTCACTAAATATATATAAATGCTGAATCATTTTCTGTTTGCTTGCACATTTCCAGCTTAAATAGTGATGCTCAATCCGATCCTCTCCCAATAAAAACCTGCGAAGTTTTAGAAAGCTGCACATCAAGGTTATTTACCTATGAGGCCAAAGCCGTACACATGTTTTGGTTTGTGTTGCATAAGCTGCTTTAGCCCTGGGCCCCACACTCTCCTGAGTGCAGAAACGACCGCTTCTGGCTGTACACCTTCACAGTTCAACCAGGATCTGCTCTTCCCTCCGAGGAAACACAGCTGCAGCAACTTCATGGAATATTCATGCTGCAGGTCCATCATAATCATCCTCCCAAACTGCAGTGTGCGCATGTTGTATTAGGATTCAGACACATGTAGACATGTGTGTTTCCATTAAGTAAAAAAAAAATTAGGTTCTGACTGGGTAAGGGAAAAATTGTTTCTCACCCTTTTATAAAGCTCCTCAACCACAGGCCTAGGAGGGTCCTACACTGTATCTTTGTTGTTTGTAGCACTGTTCTTTTCTGGACGGAGATGTCTGAGGTCTCCTCTAGTTTGGGGGTGACTGCTCAAGTGCTCCTATCACCACGTCACCACTGTCACCTTCCAAGCTTTTACAATTTCTTCTCTGAAAATATTATATTACCAAAACTATTTCCTCATCCATCAAATGATCAGAATTGGGTGTCCTAATCACCCAGACTGTTATACAAACATTTGTGAAAGAATGTTCCGCTCTCAGGAGCTTACTATATTCCAGCATGGAACTGTCATAGGAAGCCACCTGTGCAACAAATCCAGTTGTGAAATGTCCTGAATATGCCACAGTCAACTGTCAGCTCTATTGTAACAACATGGAAGAGTTTGGGAACAACAGCAGCTCAGCCACCAAGTGGTAGGCCACGTAAACTGATGGAGAGAGGTCAGGGGTTGCTGAAGGTCATAGTGCAAAGAGGTCACCGACTTTCTGCACAATCAATTGTTACAGAGCTCCAACCTTCATGTAACCTTCAGATAAACCCAAGTACAGTACACAGAGCGTTTCATGGAATGGTTTTCCATGTCCGAGCAGCTGCATCAAGCCACACATCACTAATTGCAATGACTCTAGAGCAGTAGAGATGCCTTCTCTGGAGGGAGGAGTCATGCTTTTCCATCTGGAAATCTGATGGACCAGTCTGGGTTTGGAGGTTGCAGGAGAAAGGGACATTTCATACTGCATTGGTGGAGGAGGAATGATGGTGTGGGCTGTTTTTAGGCCCCTTAATTCCATGCTCTTGTGGGATCAGTTTGGAGCGCCCCCTTCTTCTTCCAACATGATTGTGCACAACTGCATAAAGCAAGGTCCATAAGGACAGAGTCTGGTGTGGATGAACTGGACTGACCAGCACAGAGTCCTGACTTGAACCCCATGGAACACCTTTGGGATGAATTAGAGGACCGGGCCTTCTCCTCCAACATCAGTGTGTGACCTGACCACTGCACGTTGGTCCAAAATCCCTGTAAACACACTCCCCAACCTTTTGGACAGCCTTCCCAGAAGAGTTGAAGATGGAATAGCTGCAATAGGTAGACCCACATCATATTACTGTTAGGAATGGGACGGTACCTCTGAGTCAAGGCAGGAGAGCCAATACTTTTGGTGATATAGTGTATTTCTCCAGTTCCTCTTGTTATTTTGTCTTGATGTTACCATTGCTTGGTATTGCCACATCCACCACTACAATGTCTGGATGGTTCTCCATTACCATCCTGTCCGTCTGTATCTGGAAGTCCATCAGGATCTTTCTTTTCTCATTCTCTACCACTCTCTGAGGTGTTTCCCATTTTGACTTTGGGGTTTCCAGTCCATATTCTGTACACACGTTTCTGTATATTATTCCAGATACTTGGCTGTGGTGCTCAATGTATGCTTTCCCAGCCAGCATCTTACACCCTGCAGTGCTAGATTGTTTCAGGCGCCTCTTTGTTCAACCTACACCTTGGGTCTTGTCTTGTGTGGTAGTTGTTCCTGTTCTACTAGGCCTGTAGGCCAAGCTTCTCTAGCCATTGGTAGGACTTCTTGATATCAGGCACTTCAGTTATGGTCCAGTGGTACATCCTATGTAGGAGCTTGTCCCCCCGCAATAATATGTCCTTGTGCTTGATGTATTCATGGACGTTTTATCCTGGGTAGTGGCTCTCACACTAACTAGTCCTTAGTCTCCTTCTTTACAGTTAGGGTGCTGGATTTGGGATGGAAACCTCCATGTATGGTGAGAAGCTTGTGTCTTTCAACATCTGTAGTCAGCATCTCTTCCTTTGGCTTCTGTACGGCTATATATATATATAAATTGTTATGGCTGTGAAATGTTTTTAGGTAAAGAGGGCAAAATTACAATCAATTGTCCTCCCTCTCTCTCTCTCTCTCTCTCCTTTTCTCGTTGGAGCTGTTACAGATGTTATTTTAAGTAGCATGTTGCAGGAACCTGGAGTGAAACACTTGCAAAATGACTGAAAATTAAGTGTACAAGATTAGCTACCAGAATCCAATCTGCTCTCGGCTCGAGTGATATTGTAAAGTTGACGAAGCCTGGGAATTGGTGACAGTCCAATTAAGAGCATTTGCATATCGGGAGGCTTGAATTATTGTCAGCCACTGGGGCATAAAATGGAGGTGGAACTCAAAAGGAGATAGTAGTGATCTTTAGTCCGTAGAGAAACGTGTTTAGAGTCTCCTGGGTTAAAAAAAACATGCTTCTTGCAACACAAAGCTGTCTTACTTTCTTTATTTTTGCAATTGTATATTTTTCAATTAAAAGGCGAAAGATCAGCACAAAATGTATCAATTTGACTCAAACATTTCAGTGCCACGCTTCATCTTTGTGGTATTTTGAATGAGATAAAACCACACGTTGAAGATGCTTATTTTTGTTGAGAAGCCAGATAGATTAAGAAGGGTTAAAACAAAAATATGTTTTCAAAAGTGCTTTTTTATTCTTTCACTGTGCCTATACTTGCCTGTGACTATGTTTTGTGCCACTGACTCTAAAGCCAACAAAAGATTCAGCCTGAGTAAAAGCTTCTTATCAGCGTGATGCATGCAAGAATACCTGCAGGCTGTATTCACAGACCATTGAAGACTTTCTTTCTGTCTGTTTTTGTTTTGTTTGCCTCTGTTTGCATTAAAATTCACCGTTTATCTTTTGAATAAAGGATTCCAACTAAGCTTTATAATTTAGAACCCCATTTTGACTTCCTCTATAGCATTAGGAATGTTCACATTCTCTGTTGTAGCACCACTCTCTTAGTAATGAACATTTCTACCTGAAATAAGGCCTAGTTGCACATAAAAGTCTCAGTGCAGATGGAACCACATTGACTTCCACTGTCAGCTATTTATGTCCACTGTGACTCATGGGTTGCTTCGACTTGCATCATCAAAGGTGAAGAAAAGTCCAAGGTGAAGAGACCTCACACACTTCAATCCATAGATAGATGTTCACTTTCCTCCTGTTCATTATATCAGCAAGTCTGTCATTTTTTTCTAACAAATACTGTTGGTCTGAGGTTTATACTCAGAATCCGGTAAAGATTTTTAATGCTGCAAATCCCTTGAATCTTAGTGTTTCAAGAAGCATTTATTAAAAGTTCCAACTCCTTAGAAATCTAAGAAATGTCAGTATTTGTACTGGCTGTTTTGTATCTGGTATATTACATAAAAGATTCAGAAATATAAAACTTGTGGCAGGAAAGTCCTCTAAGTCAAACCAGGTAACCCTTGTGCTATCCTAGACACGTTTACTTTATAAGTGGGGTCATCTGGACCCCACAAGACAGCGCACTGAACTGGTTTTTCAAGGATTTGTTATCTTCACTGGTGTCCATGGCAGACATAAAATCCTGTCCATCTTTGTCATCGGAGGAATCACACATCAATTTAAAGGTGGGGCCATCTGGACACCATAAAAGAGCACAAGGATTAAGAGAAAATTATAAACAAAACGATGCATCCTATCCATCAATTGTCTTTCACTCATCTTGGGTGGGTCATAGGGACAGTAGTCTAAGGAAAGATGGCCAGACCTCCTTCTTCCCAATCATTTTCTTTGGCTCTTCTGTGGAAATCCCAAAACATTCCCGGGCTAGCCAAGAGACAGAGTCTCTCTAGTGGGTCCTGGGTCTTGCCATTGACTGCATAAGTAGGAACTGGACATAACAAGTGTTGAGGTCCCAAGCAGTGGCTCTATTCTAAGCTCTCTCCAGCTCCTCACCCTATCTCTAAGGAGAGCCTAGCCACCTTGCTTAAATTGCAGCTTAAATCCAGAACCTTTTTTTTTATTATTATTTTTATTTTTATTTTTTTTATCATGACCCAGAGCTCATGACCACAGATCAGGGTTGAATCGACCGGTTAATAGAGAGTGTCACTTTCTGACTCCACTCCCTTTTAACTTGAACACAACGGCACCAACAACTACATTACAATAGATGCTGTACCAAACAAAAGACCCCAAGGTAATTAACCCTTTAACACCAGAGCTGTACCTCCAGTACTGAAGTTCTTAGAATTACCGTAACTCTTTGACCGTTTCTGTGGTGTAGTCTAATTCTGACTATGGATCTGCATATGCTATAATAAATTCAGAAATAGTGTTATGTCTCCTTAAATAGTCAGGTAATCTATTAATACTTAATGATTTTTAATTACTAGTAGCTATGTTGGCACGATATAAATCTCTGATTAGAAGTTTTGAACAGGAAAATGATAATTCATGTAAAGGAAATGGTATGGTCGAGCTGGGGTGGGACTACATAAGTTTGTTTCCGCCCACTCCGTTTCAAACAGTCTATAATTTGATGTCCAGTTATCCTATGTCTGATATATCTTTGTACGGATGTAAACCTCTGTTGACTGTATTGGACATGTATTATAGATGTTTTGATTGCTTCAAATACACTATTTCAAATCAAATCAATTCTATCCGACTCTGACACAGAGAAGACCGGCTTTGCGCTGATGTAGTAGTAGTAAATACAGTAGTAAAGTGTTTAGCAAATACACATAAACTAACTGATTTTGATGCACAGGAAAGGAGCTTTGCTTTCTCATATCTCGAATCTGTTGAAATCTCGTAATTACATAAACATACAAAGAGTTGCGGTAGCTCAGAGTTTATTTCTTGTCGGAGAGGACAGCTTTGGTGTGAAAGGGTTAAGCTCCACCCCAAACAACAATCGAGATGGAAGATTGATCTAGAATATTAGGAAAAAATAAGAAATAGCTTCAACAACCAAAAAAATCATATCTAACTTAAAAAAATCAATAAAAGAAAAGCAGAGGAACCACTTTGGGTGTTCTGACCCTCCTTCAGCTGTAATGAGCTCATGCTCAGTCGGACATGGATGGAACTGCCAGATTCTGATACAAGCAGTATTGAGAAATTGTGAAAAACTCTTGGACTGAAAGTTATATAATTCTAAAACTAAACCCCGCAGGCTTTGGAAAAAAAGAAACCACAATATTCAGTATTTTTTCATGCGGAAAAGGAAGTAGCATCTCGAGTTAACACCTTGTGTTGTTTTTTTTTTTTTTTGCAGTGACCTTTCCATTCACAATATCCTATTTTATGCAAAAATGAACCATTAGGGAGATTTCCTCCATTTGAAAACATTTAGATTGCTTTTTTCCAATAAAACTAATGTTGTTTTTTCTTTTAAGGTCAGTCCGAAGCCTTTTTGCTTGGACTTTTATCACAAAACAGAGGCTCATGAATATCGCTCCAACCCTCGGCGTTTCTGCTGATTTCAAAGAAGTCCCATTTTTATTGAGTCTGTCGGCTGTTGTTAAACCTGCCTGATCTGGTGCAAAAATTCCAGAATTTATTAACAGTCTGCAACCCAGTCATTTAACAGATTCTAGGTTAATTTAATGAAATGGCAATTAAAATTAAAAAACTTAATGGCAGATTTACGTTAAAGAAATTAGCAACCAGATTTTACACAATCTAAGACATACCCCTTTTTTTTTTAAGCTACAGTGAACCTCATAATGTAGATTATATATGGATCAATTCTGTTTGTGCTGATGTTGAAATTATTTTGGGTTCTGTCAAAATGTCTGTCTAGTATTTTTATGAGCTGAGAACAAATTATGGGGTTAAGCAAATACCAACAAGCTTGGGAGCCAACAGTATTGTGAGTATGCTAACATTGCTAACATATATTGGATTGGGTTTTTTTCCGTATTACTAACATTTTGAATTGTCACAATAATGGTTGTTTTAGAGATATTAGTCTTTTTTCTGTGTTGCTTTCAAAGGTGGTGTTACTTTGAATACAGCATTGCTAACATAGTGATGCTGGACTGTGGTGTTTTTACATATTGCTAACAAGTTTGGGAGTTCCAGGTATTGTGAAAACCCTAGCAAAGATAATATGTAGTGGTATTGGATTGTGTTTTTTAAGGTGTTACCAACAAGTTTGATAGTTAGTAAAGTCACAGTTAGGTTTGTTTTAGTGGTATGAGTTTGTTTTTATGCATGTTGCAAATAAATTTGGGAGTTACCAATATTGTGAATAACGCTTCAAATGTGGCTAATGTGTAGTGAGTTTTAGAGTGAACGCAGTTAATTAAGTCTGACTGACAGACTTCTCACTGACCCTTTTGTTTCACTTAATGCTCCTTATAGTTTGGTGTGTCTTATATAATACATCTGACATATGTTCAAAAGTTGATTATTTATTGATGATGCGCCTTATAGTGCAGAAAATACAATGACTAAAGCAAAAATAAACAAAACTGGAGGTTGATGAGTACTCTGCCAAGTTCTTTGCAGTGATAATGGGACTTTATGGAGAGACACTTGCCTCTCCTTGGAGCTTTCTGCAGCTCTAAAAGCACTATTTTTGAACACTCTGGTTGATCACATTACGCTTAATTAAATTTTGGCAGATTGTTTGCTTTTTGAAAAAAAAGCCCATTAAACTCGAAGCACTCGTCACATTTATCATGTTTCATGTCTTTCCTTCCTGCTTTACTCCTTGTCTGTTTCTGTTTGTGTCAAGAGGATGAAGATAAACACTCAAGCCTGTCTTTCCCTCACCTGAACACTTTACCTGTTTTCCAGCTTCTTATGGCTCCCATTGGTTTGTCATTTCAATTACGTTCGACAGCTCCCGGAAAGGCGTCCTCGGCTGAGAGGATTTCTCCCAGTCTGTGCTGGAGTGCATTAAAAATAAAAAAAAATCAAGCAAAGGAATGAGGCATCAAAACGATGGCAGAGGTGGAGCACAACACTCAGCTGTCAGCCGAGGCAGCACTGTAATAAACTACATTAATGCTGATGGGCAGGGTTGCGCTGCACGGCGGACACATATGGAATTAGGATTGCTTTCATCTTCATAGGCAGTAAAGCATGTGCGGCTCCACCTGCTTTTAGCTTTCTCCGATCTTCTCCCAGAAACCCCTGCGGCCCCGCACAGGGGCACGGGAAGAGACTGTCTGAACAGATAGGGAGGGACACAAATTGTTGTCCGCCTGGGTGTAGTTAGAAAGTGATTCATTACTCATGCATTCAGTTTACTGGCCTAAAGGGAGTGAAAGCAGGATATCACCTCTGATGGGCCACAAGGCACAGCTCTGAAATGAGCCATCCCTTTTATTTGGGGAGAGCTAAGAGCTATAGAGGAGGATCCGGGCCGTAAAAGCCTGTGATTAAATGCACAAGATCAAATCCTCGGTTACTTGGTGATTGCGTTTCAAGAGCTGGCCACACACTTAATGAAAAGAAAAAGTAGCCTTTAATGGTCAGAAGCTAAAACAAGTTGCTATAAATACTTAACTGTTTACCTTTAATCTCTATGTGTATTTAGGAACCAACAAACGAGACGATCCTTGCCACCATAATGACCTTTTAAAAACTCATAAAGTTCAGTGATTTGTACTATAAGATCAAATAAAAACCTGCAAACTGCAACACTTAAAAAAGACCCTTTCCATGCTTGTCTTTTAATAAACACTGATTTCTGTTAGGGCTTGGTATTGATAATAATTTCCAGAAATGATTTGATTGGATTCACAAGAGCATGGATCGATTCAATTCTGATTTTTTTCTCTATTCTTTTTAATGTATTAGTGAAAAAATGAGATTGTTAATATCATCCAGCGTTACATGGATTCTCTAAAGGAGAAGTTCTAACTAAAATGTTCAGATCATTATAAACATTGTTCTGCCTCTCCTGGGGGATGTTTAAGTTTGGCCACTAGATTGCGATTGCTCTACAGCATTAAACCTTATTACAGAAGAAGAAGCAAAGTATGAGAAAAAACTAGACTATGCTTTAGAACACAAATGTTTACTTTAAAAAATATTTCCTCAAAAGAGTTTCAAAAATTCCTATCTGTGAGTTTATAAAGGTGTTCATTTAGTCAACAATGTATGTTTAGGTTGATCGAGCGTTAGCATTAGCCGTCCTATGGGAAATCCTATTAAACGTTAGCATCAAGCTAGCGGACTTTAGTTGTGTGTGCTAGATCGATCTATGTTTATACGAATCGATTATTGATCTCTTAAGCTTAAATCAATTCAAATCAATTAATCAAGTTTATTAACCCAGCTGTAATTTCTATGCAGTTGCTTTGAAAAAAAAAACCGATGCAATTCCTGACAGAATAGAACAAAACAAACTTTTCATGGAACAGTGATTCGTCACTACAACACTTTTCACTATCTCACTGTTTTGCAGATTCTTTCAGTGCAATTTTGCATGTTTTTTTAATTTTTTTTATTAATGGTGCACATTGTCCCACATTTCCCTCATTTAGCTTGCCAAGTACAAATAAATCTTCGATTGGGAGCAGCTCTTTGCTTTTATTCTTTAATCATAGCTTTTTTTTCTTCAAAGGTTTGAACTTTGCAAGTTTAAACAAGTGTGAAAATCATAGACCATAGAAAACAATGGACAAAGCAAGGTGTTGACGTCACCCACTGAAAATTCCATAGCTCTTGCAAAGGCAGGCCAAATCGGATATGTGTGCGTAACAGGAGCAGCCTATTATGGGCGAGATGTACATTTGCTGCGTGTGGTTTAACTGTGCCCCAGGCTAAATTTAGTGGTTGTAATAAGAGGTATTTGTTGTTTTACAGGGTATTTGTAAAAATAGGAATGCTTTTAATAGGAATATTTTTTTGATGGTTTCAAATTGTATTTATCCTTGTTTGCCTTTATTATGCTGCAGGGATCAGACACAGTTATGAGCAACAGTAAACAGGAGCTACGTCAGAAAATAGCACAACAGTTATTCGTTTTTCTTTATTGTCAGACATGTTGAAATTGTCTGACTTTATTTCTGTTGTGACTTTGTGAACATGGAAATGTAAGGAACTTTAACTGGGCAGAAAGGATCTTGGTGGGTCTATTTGTCGACCTGTGGATGCATCAGAATGGAGCGCAGCAGGAAGCTTGTGGCCTGCTACAAGCTTGTCCAGATGGCATTTTTCATCTGCTCCTGATTCACAAAAAAATGAGTAAAGAAATATTCAGAAAAGCAATAATAAGCTGATTTTTTTGTTCCCCATCATCAGAAAAATAGCACATGCCTAAGTTTAAAACATCTAAATCATGATTTTCGTTGGAGTCTTTAAAGATATTCTAATTTTACTTGTAGCTGCATTTTATTGGTATAAAACGTAATATATTTAATCCATCAGAAAGCAAACATGACTAGTCAGCAAACATAAAACAACTGTGTTCCCATTAAAAACCACTCGAATAGTTTTATAAGCTTGTTTAGGAGATAAAGACACTAGATGCAGGTTTTTTTTCGTAAACGTAGGAGTTTTGTCTTTGACTGTTTTTAATTGGAAAATCCTCATATTTATAAGACATCTGAATAGAGTCCCAGTTATTTGTTAATGCGGCTAACTGAAGCCATGGCAACTAAAATAAATATTGGCTGAGACCTTCATAATGTCATTTATTGTTTATTGGAATAAAAAAAAAAAAAAAAACGGTTGAATCTCCTCATTATTCATTTCAGGTCTGTCTCCACAAAACTCATTAGTGCATTTTACCAACACTATGACAGCCACATTCACAGTATTTCATTTTATTCCAGCTGCAGTGTTGTTGAGCGTGAAGGTAAAAGAGCAGTGGTTGAGTTGTCATTGGGGGGTTTGGAACCCTGGTCTTTTGTGGGTCTTGGTTCTTAAACGTCTCTGTTGGGAGTCAGAGAATCTTAGCGCAGCAGCATTTTTCTATCCTCATCCAGGGCATTTTATTTCAGCTTACCCTAGTCCTGACTATCACTCATTCAAGACCCAATAACCTGACACACACACCTTTGCCAGCCACCAAAAGGGATTCATTAGCAATAATTTATGTTCCTGTGGGAGTTTGTGTTAATTATAGTGAGCGGATCAATACATTGTAGCAGTCTCCAAAGCATGTTTGCATCTTCCTTTGTGTTCATGTGAGCATCTGTGTGGAAAGCCCTCGGAGATAAGAACAGTCTTTGCACCTCCATGATGGATGGTGTGAGAGTTTAAGCTATCAGCAGTGTTTTACAGGCTGTGAGTGGTTGGTCGTTTTTTTTTTTTTCCTGCTTTCTTCTGAGCTGACCTGGTGACAGACAGCCTGGAGCTAAGCAAGCAGCCAGCCGCCCTGGACACAGCTGGACGGAGACAGGTCGAGAGGCAGCGCCTTTATAGTGTTAATGATAAAGCTGGGTTTCATCCGCACGCCGTATAGATGGTCGAGACACGAATGCCACTGAGGAGTGAAAGGCTGAAAAACAGCTTTTAGCATGGGTGTCGCTCGAATTTGAGGAAAAAAGCCTAGTTTCCACTGAGCAGTCCAGTACGGTACGGTCCGGTTCGATCCCGTATTTTGAGCATTTCCATTGTAAAATGGACCCATCAAACAGTTCCGACCCGTACCTCTTGAGGGCCTCATCGGTTGTAGGTCGATAGAAAAATAGAACAGGACGGTTGGTGCAGAGTTGCTGTTACCACACGCTGAGTGGCAAACAGGGATGACGACATTAGAAAGTAGCGCTATGCTAGTGTTTTTACAACCTGAAGTCAGTATTCATCTTAGCTGTCCACGATCTATTTTCAAACAGTATTACATTTTTGTTTACATGATGTACCAAAAGTAAAGCAAGAAAAAGACGAGCTGCTGCATGACCTCCAATGTTGTTGCTTTTCTAGTCGTCGCACTACAGTGACACGCTAGCGGTCTACACCACACAAACAAACCGCTCAGTGGAAGCGAGGCTGAACTGAGTGGAAGCGCTCGCCAGAATTAACTGGACCGTACAGTACCACTTCTTACTGTACCAGACCGCTCAGTAGAAACTAGGCTAAAGTAGCTTAAATTTTTTCACGAATGAAACAAGTTTATTTTAAAAATCGTGGCAATAACCAACAAACAGCTGTTTTAAAGGCCCATTTATAAGGTCAACGACAATAAAAGTCGATTTAGGGTTTGGTTACCCTTTAAGAAGACTGTTCCAGGGCTCATGCATTAAAAATATAATGTATCATTTCTGCATTAACAAAGGCTCAAGTGACTGTACAACTTGAACATTGTTTCTGTAACTTTTCAAGTTTATCTGGCAAACTATATAAATTTGACATATGCAGGACGCAATCTACAAAAAGTCAATTGAAAACAAAAGCATCTGAAAAATCAATAAGAATATTTGAACATCTTAGAAACAAATAGGAAGTTAAGCAGGAATGGTGGTTAAAGACCCATTATGATGACTTTGTGTTTAATTAACATGTTCTTGTAGCATTTTTCAGATGATGGGTGATGCATATATTAAGGAAATTAGTTCTGATGCTGCATTTCTGGGAATTTCCTAATTCAAATTGTTGAGATCCAGGAGCCAAAGAAAAAATTTGCTCCCTGCTCCACTCCATTCTGATGCATCCATCTGCTGACAAAAATAGATCCATGAACGTCTTTCTTTTCCTCGTCTGAGCAGGAATCTGGAATCTTAACTGTATGGCTGGATAGAAATGATATTGCTCATCATTTTATATAGCAGAATACCTAGATACTACATCTATATGCACACTATAATAAATCTGTTCAGGATAACATGATGCCCTTAAAAATGCATTTGCATGCATTGCAGCAACTGGAGAATCCCTGTTCACATATTTATAAACACATTTACATACAGAATCAGTGGTAGATTAGGTAGAATGTTGGACAGACAAAGCATGTCAATAGACTTTTTCATGAGACCATATAAATTATGTACACTGCTATTGAAATGATCTGTACTAAATATGAATACAGTTATCTTAACTGGTTAAAATTATTCATATTATAGTATAAAGAATAACATTTTTTATTGTATTCTTATTTATCTTTTGTGTATTTTATTGTTGACAGCTTTTTGTAATTTCATGCTGTTTTTAGTTTTGTTCTTCATTTGCCCAGCTTTAAACTTTTTTTCTGTCTTTCTTTAGCTGTGAAGCACTTTGCTACCCTGAAGGAGTTACAATGTATTAAATAAATAAAGGTTTATTCATTCATTCTGCAAATATAATCAATAGACCTCAACTTTACGCTTTTTTGTGAGCCTTTTGAGACAACTGCTGTTGTGAACTAGATAAATGAATAGATATATATATATATTTAAAACTTAATATATAGATATATATAACTTATTTCAAGGTCAGTTTTTTATGTTAAGATATGTTTTTTTTTATTGTTTATCTGCCATTTACAAATGCATTTTTACTGCGGACATGGCTTTTTAGCATCCAGTTTATGACCTGTCATTCTCAAAGACGTATGGAGAAAGTTAGACGTTTGTAGAGGAAAACATAAAAAAAAAAAAAGTGGAGTAAAGAAATTAAAATGATGAATATTCATTTTTACTTACATTCGGTATTTCAAGTTGGGGGGAGGGGTAAAAGGTAGGCTGGAGGTTCGCTGTATTGGTGGATTCAGCGTATTCGCGGAGGTCTCCGGTCCTCAGCCCCCGGGATTAAGGAGGGAATACTTCATTTTTATCTCTACAGTCTGTTTAGATACAAAATATGATCACATTTGTCAATAGTTGCGTTTTATTGTGAAAAATTGGTTCTATTTTGAAAATTGACCGGATTTTCTTGTGTGTCTTGGCATAACTCCCTGGCTCGTGGCTCGTGCTAAAAATAGACCAGATGTGAAACAATTGGCGCACCTTGCGAGTCGGCCGCGGAGGACCGCGTAGCTTTGGGTCTGGTGTGAACTACACTGTAGGTTAACAAGGGGGCCAAATGGAAGCGGCCCCCATTCCGTGCCACCCCGAGTGTGGTGTAAACCAGGCGTAAGTTGTGGGTTTTTTTCCTAGTTTGGCCAGGGTTGGGACTTTTACTCATGTGCGACTTATTTGTGATCTTTTTAGATAAAGTGCAACAACCACTAGAGAGGGCTGTAGGTTCATGTAACAGTATTTGCTACTGACATCACTGCAGAAGAAGAAATGCCGTTCAGTCCTAGGAGGTTTGGTGGAGATGTTCAGATTCAAAGGATGAAGAATTCAATGGATAATGATTTAAAGTGATTTCGCAAGTTCAGTTAACTTGTTTACATTTAAGCTGTGGTTATCTGAATAATTGTTCATATGTTGCTAATATATTAGATTTATCCTGTTTTTCATGACACTAAATTCTGTAGTGAGAATATATTCAGTCTGTTGTTAATAACTTTTTTGCTATTACAATTTTTCTTTTTTAGATGAAATATTCGTTCTTGTTTCTACATTTTGTTAGATACATTTCTCTCAAAGTGCAACTTTTTAATTTTTTTTGTTCTTTATTATACATTGTTTTTACAGCAGTGACATATGTACTCCGGAGCGGA
>NC_050524.1:24640269-24651024 GCF_002922805.2 Oryzias melastigma | reverse complement strand
GCACTCTTTCCATGTGTGACCTTCACCCACCTTTCGGGATCTGCTGGGCTTTACAGGGTTTAAGTCCATAGCCGGGTCATACCAAACACCAAAAATTGGGCCTAATACCTTTCTGCTTGACTGTCAGCATAAAGACTTGGATTGGGGGGTGGAACCACAGGTTTTCTCGCTGTGACAGCAGCTTTCTGAGGAGCTGGGTCAAAAAATTGAGAATTTTTACACTTAGCTGATGGAACCGATGGAGTTTCACTATGAATTTGTCAGGTGGGGCAAAGGTCACCGTCTGAGAGCTGTAGAAGAACTGAACAGACAGAAAGAAGACATACAGGGTTACCCTCCCCGACCAGCACTCATACTACAGCAGCCCTTTAGCCTCTTTGAACGTGTCAAGCCTGGCCTTTCCATCAACCACAGGCGTGCAGAGCCCTGGGGGGTCTGGCAGCCAGCACAACCAGATTACACGGCAGCAGTGGGGTTCTCTCAGGTCCGTGCAGCACTAATCCACAGAGTGCAAGAAACACACCACCCCAGGGCAGCAAGCCACACAGCAGGAATGAGGTCCCGGACAGGCAGGAGGAAGGAGGTACTGCCCTGCACAGGCCACACAGCCTTATAGGGTCATCATGTACAAACTGCAGATATCTATTACAAAATAAACAAGGATGAAAGGAGCAAAAGATTCATAGTGGTAATCTGACAACTCCAACATTAAGCTTTTAGATTAAACTGATGGAGAGCGCCATAGATAGCCATGGGACCACACCACTTTAGTGTGATAAATGGTTGAGATTGGCAGATTTTAGAAAACAAAATGGCCGACCGATCACTCAAAACTTCCATTCTAGAGGTCTAATCTAAACTTGGTCAGTCCAACATCTGAGCAAAATGATAACATCTGAAGGCCTCTTATGTTGCACAGTTTCTACTGTTACAACAGGGGGTTATAACTCTTCTGACACATGAGGAGTATATTTGTATAAACCCCTTTTGTATTTGAGGCTAAACTTTTTTTATCTCTTATGTTTGTATACTTTTTTGTTGGACTAGATGGAAAAAAGATAGAAAAGGAGACTAGGATGTTAGAGATGGGGGACAATAAAGTTAGAGGGAGTAGAATCAATACGCTACAAGTTGCTGGAGGATTATCACCATTGCTATCATTTTAGTCAAAAGGGCAGGGCCAGTCCAGAAGGTGCAGTTAAAATGTGTGAGTATAGGGCACTGAGAGGACGTCTCCTGTTTTCTGGCAGTAGCGTCCAAGCACCGTCCCACCAAAGAGTCCTATGTCTAAGGTGCAGTACTAGTATATATATAAAAATACTATATTTTGCGCACCATAAGGCACACTTAAAAGCCTATGTTCTTTTTTTTTTACTTCAGAAAACAACGCTATGCCTTATAATCCGGAGGTTGGGTGTTACTGTGAATACATTATATCGGGGCTAACGTGTAGCAGTCAGAATTTTGTTTTTCTTTTAACATGGTACTAACAAGGTTGGGAGTTAACCTAGTTACAGTTACTTTTTTTTTTAGCTGTATCACTGTTATTCTCCAATGGGCAAACCTGACCCGAGTCTAGGGGATAAATACAAAACATAAAAACTGGACACCAATTGTAAAAGGAACACAGTTTATTAAATAAACGAAAACCTGTGTCCTTCAAAGAAAGAGCAAAAGGAAATCCTTAGTGTGCTGGTTCAAACAAAAAAGACAAACCAAAGGGAACTGGAACCTTGGCCAAAAGGAAACAGCTGACCCAGTCATGCCGACCATTAGAGACAACAGCTCCCTGCTAAAGGCTGCCTAACCAAAATCTACCCTAAAAAAACAAATAAACAAAGCTCGAAAATCAAGACTACCGAGGTCCAACCCCAAACTAAAATAACAAAACCCAGCAGTGTAAGACTGCTGAAGACAAAGAGGGGGAAAAACAAAAGCTAAACCTCTATATATCGACCAGTCAACCTCAACATATACCTGGCAGGTGGCAGTGAAGGAGCATTGGCCACACCTGCCAGGTGAGTAGAAGGACAGAGGTTGGAAAAAAGGGCGTAGCAGCAGCAGGGCGTAACTCTTTTTTTTCTATGTGTTGAAAGCAAAGATGAAAGTTACATGTATTGAGACCACTCTTATCCGGCTAATGTTAGCATGTAGCGTGTTACAAATGAGTTCTAAAGATGCTGTGAATGCAGTTAATAAAGCCTGACTGACACTTTAATTTTGCTTAATGCTCCTTACAATCCAGTGTGCCTTTTGTTGGTATATATACGCAAAACATTTAAAAACATTAAAGGTTAGCAGTGTTGGATGAAGCATTTAAGATTAGGTGAGAATGTTTGATCCTGGTGAGGAGGAGGATACGCAGTAGAAGTTTCATATCAAATATTCACATGGGGGTGAAGTACGGCCTGTTATGACTGAGCTTCAGGTTCATTTTTAAGGATAGACTTCCGTTGAGTTTTTTGAACAAACCTTTTACACTTTCTTTTGTCGAGGAACTCTTAGGTACAAAAGCCCAGAGATGGAAATGGAAAGTTCCAAGCAGAAAGTTCAGAACGGGATTTGAAATAGTGCGATGTGCAGCGTTCGAAGTTGGTGCTCTTAAGAGGCCGAACACCTGCTGGGTAAGATTGTACTGTGCCTTGCCTGCCAACCGATTTCTATAAAAAAGTGAAAAGGGTTGTTGAGTTCTTCTGCTGCCTTCCACCTGAGCCTGTCAGCAGCAACGCCAAAGCTACTGTACTGCTCTCCTGCAGAGTTGGACCTGTCAGTCAAAAACAAAAAAACCTCAGTGTCTTAAAAGCCTGTATTTACAAATGTCATCTCGCCCTCAGCCCTTTAAAAAATGGAATCCAAATTTGGATTGATCTGCACTGTCCTGTTGCGATTCAATGTTCAGCATTTTATGCTTCAAACTCATAATCCATAAAAGTATATTACACATCACTGTAAAACATTAAATGCTCTGACAACAGCGGGATTATGTGTGTGATGTAACATGCAGAAGAGTCATAGAAATAACTAAAGCAAAACAAAGATCCAAAGAAAATCTTGTCAAAATCCTACACTTTCATTCTCTGCAGATTTATCCTGTAAATCTGCTTTTTTTTTTACATTGATGCAATAATCCAGGACTTTGACTACTTCCCAATTCATTCACTTAATGCCCTTAGGTCAGCAAGTCAATGTCTCATAAAAGAAGACCAGTTCCGCTTTTCATTCGATTCAAACTTCTAAAAAAGAAAACTTTATGTAACAACAAAACTAATGAACACTTCTTAATTACTGCTGACAACAAATATCGGTAAAGCCATTTTAATAGTGGAGGCACAACAGTGGACACAATCAATGCTAAATATTCAAACTTGTTATGCACTGGAGCTCTCTCATCAAACCGTTCTATAACAGTTTATAGCATGCAGAGCACTCTGAAAACTTACTTAATCACTTTAAGTTACTTGGCGAGTCCATTGAATGTAAAACATTAACAATGGGACCTGCTAACCTGCTTTACTTTTGCTTGATGATAATAAACCAAAAAACCAGACAAAGGACCTTTTTTCTTCCAAACTGCTTTTATTTTGTTTGAAAATAATCAGAGTAGAATAAAGGAAAAGCTCAAACTTATTAGCAATGTCAGTGACATTTCCTTCCGCCTGTCCTGTCTGTTTATGTCTCAGTTGCAGTTGACTTCCTGCCATCGATTGGTTTCCCCAATCAGCCATCAAAAGAAAAAATCCAATATTCATTTGAATGTGATGACATTGATAGGCAATTTACTGACTCAGGGGTTTAGATAATGACATATTTTAAGAACTGTTGGTTTATCTTAACAAGATTGGCTTAAATACACCTGCTCTAATGGGAATTCTACTTCCTCTTTGCTGTTTACAGACAAGAAATGCTCCCAGCAAAGGTAGGAAAAGGGTTAAAGAATGTATAAACTGGAGGAGCAATGGTGCATGAGTCATCAAAATGCATCATTTTAACACTTGAGATAACAAAAATTCAGTCTGACGACAAAATGGGTGAAGTACCTGCTGGGATGGGGTACTTTTAAAGGGGCAGGATTATCATGAGCCTGACGGTCTTATTCTCAGTGTGTGTGTGGTGAGTGTGTTGGGATGTGGGATGGGTTTATAGAAGTCCCTGCTGCTTTGTGAGCTTAAGAAGAAACATATATGCCATACATCTCCACACCAACTCCAAAATAGTTATCAAAGTCACTGTATTTGTTTGCAATTCCTTGTTTTGCCTTGCACAAAGGCACATTCAAGAGATGTGTTGGACATCCTGTGGCACTACAAACAGAGAGCAGAGATGTGTTCCAGAGGACATTTTTTTCCTTATGTCAAATTAATCTTGAATATTTTTGTTCATGGGACTCCTGTGTAAGAGCTAAATATAAGTCAGATGTGGCTCAATGTGTCTGATGGCTTCAAGCCATGTTTATACGTGGTGCAGATATGCAGAATCTGTGAATCCATCAGACATCCGACAATTAGTGGATTGAAAACAAGCTAATTTAACTAATTTAACTTCACTACTGATAAAAAACATTTTAAAAAGTACGTAGGCTAGAATGATTAATATAGACAAAGTGTTTGTCTGTTACCTGGGTGGCAAAGGAAACAGGTTTGTCATGGTTATTTGTGTTCTAATCATAATGTTTTGGACTTTTAGGGAGTTAAGTGTGACTGTTTAACTCTGCAAGCCTTAATAAGTCTACAGCAGGGGTGTCAAACTCAATCGCAGGGGGCAAAATTCCAAAACCCACCAAAGAGGATAAACATTTAATGAACACACTAAAATGACATTTTAAAACTGTAAAAACGTAACTTTTTAATGCTGACCGAATTTTGGAACGTGGACAGTACCGGTACCCTAATCCTAGCCTGGTCCGCGTCTGGTACCACGTATGAAACCAGCACCGACCCACGTCCAGTTCAGGTTAGGGTTAGGATACCGGTGCGGTCCATGCCCCGGTACCGGTTCTCGGCCTGGAGGTTGGGGAGCCTTGATTTAATTGGAACATCCGGCACTTTAAAGAAAACGAGAAGTTGAGGACACCCAAAATATCAATTTGAGAATGTTTGCAATATGTTACCACCACAAGATAACATCAGGCCAATAATAATAAAAATATAAAATGATATGGGGGGCCAGACATAATCACCCAGTGGGCCGGATCTGGCCCCCGGGCCTTGACTTTGATCTACAGTATGTTGTGTTTCTACACTATAGGTCACATTTGATTAAAAGGCATATCAATAAATGGTCTATTTTTGAACTTATCTCACATATAAGGTGCATAAAGGTGGAGACAAAAAGACAAAATAATTAAAGAAAAGTTCATCAGTCAGACGTCATGAACTGTATTCAGAGTAACTCTAGAACTTGTTGGTAACATGCTACACGTTAGCCATGTTATCGTATTAACAATACCTGTAACTTCCAGCCTTGTTAGAAACATGTAAAATAATAGACGGATACAGCTTAAACAAACAATACTGTGACTATGCTAACTTTCACGAAAATGTTAGCAAAAAAAAAGCATAGTCCCACACCGCTACATGTTAGCCGTGTTAGCCTATTTACAATAATACCCAACCTTCTTTACAACCCATAAAAAATAAACAGACATTTGACAGAGCGCCATGTTACCTCTCAAACTCACTTCAACATCAGTAAACACAACCAGTATTCATCCAACTATAAGGTGCTCCAGATTACAAGGGGTCACTGTCATTTATTGAAAAAATAAAGGCTTTTCAGTGCACCTTACAGGGTAAAAATATGGTATGTTTGTTCTTAGTATTCTGCTTTCAGAGTCCAATCATGATCAAAGAAGTAAACTTTAGAAAGTAAACAAGAAAAGGGGGAAAAATGATGTGAAGTTTAGCCATATCATTCACTATGTAGGTAGTTTTAGAATGTATGAATCCATGTAAATCTGTTTATATTTTGTGACTTATTCAGCTAATTTGCACTCACCTTATTTTGAAGGTGCAGCCCTGCTGGAAATGCATCATCACATGAAATCTGTGCTGAGTCGGTGGTTATTATTATTATTTTGCCAAAAGAATGAAAGAAGCAAATGAAATAAAATGGCTGAAGTCTTGACTGCATGTGATACGATCAGTTAAAGGCCTTGAAATTCAGCTTTTAATTGTCCCGTTTAATGAGCAGTTTAGCAGCGCCTCAGAGTCTGATCAATGCCACGCTGAACTGGATGCTTAACTGAGATGTGTTCGAGAGACTCACAATTGCTGTCGTAAGACTGGATGAAGACGGTTCACCAAAATGAAAGCCCTTGGTATTATTATTGGGTCTTTTTTAAGATTAAAGAAAAACATGCAATTTAAAAAATCTTTTTGTTAGAAAGATTTTAGATTTTAGATCTAGTAATTATGGTGCATTCGGTCCAAAGGTGGCAGGTGTGGCAGAGGCGTCAAGTTTCAATGTTAAGTCAATGTAAAGACACGGTAAGACATGGCGTGTCGCGTTGCGGTGAGCACTTCAACCAATTAGGGACTCAGCTTTGGGCAGGTGACGTTTTCAGTGATTAAATCAAAGGGTAGAAACAGAGATTCAGACGTGTGACAATTATTGTCCTGTACTTCAGTCCATTTCCTTTACCTGCTGAAGTCCCCCGGATTGCTGGAGACATTCCTGACTACTGTTGGATGAAGGCGGTATACACCCCGGACAGGTCGCCAGTCTGTCACAGAGTCCATGGAGCCACGGGCTGGTTTCTGGGTAGCGGAGCTTGCTATGGTGGCCCGCCAGGGGTTGGCTGATGGAGATCTGTAGCTCAATGCACTTGAGATGTTTTTTTCTTATTTTCATTATGACAGATTAAAAAGATCTTCCAGTTTTCCTTTTATTTTTCCCTCTGGTGATAATGCGGACCACAGAGAGACACAAGTAACGTTTAAAACGGTCCTCATCCAGGCACAGCTCCTGTTGTAAATGGTGAGATTCACCGTATGGCGAGCGTCTCAGGAGGATCTGGTGAATCCAGACCCGGTGACTTGTTTGCCTGCGCCTCTGTAGAGCTCTCCAAAACATAAAGACACAAGCTACTGGCTCAACATCATCCATGTTTTCCACTGATGTGGTCAACAAATGAAAGTCTTCCGCAGGTGCCGGCGCGTCGAGGCGTTGATGAGTAAATTTGACAAGCATCAAAAGAGGCGCGAATTTGACGTGCCTGCCGCGTTTGGTGTAAATGCACCCATTAAAGTTACAACTCCTACTTAGGTGGTGGGATGTCTTAAAATCATAACATCCTTAAAGAAATATACGATGGATATAAAAAAGCGACTAAAAAGGTTGATGAAGGTGGTTGGATAAGAAAAATGTGTGTCTGTGATTCCAAATGTGTCCTTAGGTGTGCATGTGAGTGTGTGTGGTTATTTGTCCCTGTGATAGACTGGCAAACCGTCAAGGGAGACCCCCCCACCCAACACACATACACACACAGACAGACAGTACCTGGGTAAGCTTCAGCAAACCTGCACCCCAAATGTGACTGAGCAAATACAGAAAATAAATAGATGGACCTGATAGTTATTTTAATGAGTAGACCGATGAGCAAAACGAAACAAACAAAAACAAAAACATATTCACTAACCATATAAGAGGATTGTCACAAAACAGTTCATAAAATTCCTTCTTGGTTCTCCTGCTTTTCAAGTAAAGCCTGTGAGTGTTCGTTGTTTTTAAGTTGCCTACATAAGTCAGTTCAGCTCTGGACAGAAAATCTTCTCTGAGTACTTCTCCCATCAATGGGCTGCAATTAGATTGACTGTGTGAACAATAAAGTACAAATGTAATGTCTTGGCTGAAAAATGACTGCAGCTTCTCACAAAAGTGCTGGTCAATGACTAAAAGTGAAGTTGTTATAGAAAAAAGCAGGAATATGAAGAGGAAGATAGTCAGGGCTGGACTTCAGATGAATCTATACCTCAGCACAGCTTTTCATTCATGTATTTTGGGTATTTTAAAGGATTTCACATATTTTTCTTTGCTCAGACTAAAAGTGTTACACAAATTACAATTATCTTAAAGTCCTGGTATTAAAGCTAAAAAGAAAAAAAATAAGATCATGAAATGTATTGTTAAAAAAAACAATGCTTTTGGATGAGGACAGAAAAGGTGGAGCAGGTTGGGTCGAGGACATGCTCCCAGATTTACCGATGAAAATCATGAATTTTAGAGTTTTTAACATGTGACGTTTGTTTTACAAAAGAGAAGAAATTTAATATGAAATTTTGCATTTCCACATATTTCTCCTTTTAAATCTGTCAATCAAACTGTCTTGGACAGACTCTGTTTGAATGAATGATCTTCTTTCCATCAACAGCTCTGCTGCACATGCACTAAACCCTCATCTGTTCCTAGTGTCTAGTTCAGGTTCTGGAGAAGAGAAGATGGTATCTTCACATTGACTGCAGTCAAATGAGCCGCCGTTCACATTTCTGTGGTCAAATCAGCATCACTGGATTTTTGGTGTGAGTTTCATCCAATACTTACGGTAGCAGGACTGAGAACGCTGGAAAATCTCCACCAGACTCCACGGAGCTTCTTGATGTGACCACGGAAATGTGAACGGCGGCTCATTTGACCGCAGTTGGAAAGGATTGTAAATCAATGAAAGAGCATTTTGATGTTAGCTTTGATTATTTTATCAAGAACTCTGAGAAACCAATGATTGAATGTATTGATCACAGTCAATAAACATTGGAGAATTAGCTAAAAGAGTCTTTGGTGAACTGGAAGGAGAAAGAATCAGGATTTTGGAGGAAGTTCTGTCCATGAAGATCTTCACTTCCTCGTCCAGCTGACATCTGGATCAGAACCATACGGCTGGACATTACCCATATTGATGGACGTTTTTATGTTTTTATGCGAGACACAGAGCTATCATAATCAGATGGGGGGAGGGGAGGCTCCAGAAGCCACGCCCCCTCAGAGGAGACTTTGGAAACAGAGGCTTCAGATAAATATGAAGAATGGCTTTTTAAGACATTTAAGTTGTGGGATTTTGGTTAAAAACTTCACAATTAGAACGTTTTTTTTTAAATAAAATAATTGTCATGGGGGGACTTAAAGAACACGTGTGGGTTTGATGGAGTCGTGCAAAGAGGGGACACAGAGTTAGCAGCAGCTATCACACGGCTCTCTCATCATTCCTCATAATACATTTGCGATGATACATCTGCCGTGATGACATCTCTCCCTGTAGTCTGAAGTGCCTCTGCCTCTGCTGAGGCCATACGGGACAGGATGTGAAATCGGAGCCTGAGAACAGGATGTTTTATTAGCTGCCGGATCAGCTCAGGTGGTTAAGATAGGCCTTTTTTGATTTGCACCGCTCCTTTCATTTAGTCAGCTTGATTTGCGATAAGCGACTTTTTCCAGGGGGACAAATCAGTTGTAATTTCACACTTAGCGCTTTCTGTCTTCTCCTCCTGGCTCCCCCGGCCTCCCTCAAACAATATGAGGAACTGCTGCTGGAGGACCTCCATCTACAATCTAAAGGCACGACTGTGTAGACGATGCAGATTAAGTTATTTCAGTACACAAATGAACCCATGATGGTCTTTCCATGCCAAGTGGCTGGTGTTTCATTTCATATTGATGAAAGAGCCACCTCTGTCTGTGCCCAGAACAATGCTTTCTAATTAAAGGCAATGCTAATTGCAAACGCATTGATTGGCTGGTTAAGTGGTTTCAAGAGGATCATGGTGGATCAGTTGAAGGCTTTTTTCTGGAAAAAATGTCCGGCTTTGTTGATTTTATTTTGTATTATTGTCAATCATTTGAGTCTATGCTGTAACACAAAGGAGTTTTTACAAGGTTATGTAGCAGCAAGAAAAAGACAACCTGTCCATTTGGTTTGATTTTCTAATGTTGTGCTTCAAAACTTTGTTAAGCAGTGCAGTATATTTATAAAGCTTTACATTGCATTGAGAACATTTGATTGAAAGTGCTTGAAAATGGAGAGAAACAAGCCACATTAAGGGTAAGAATTGATGTGTCTTTCAAAAGTACATGGACGGAATGAAAATGGCCGCTCCCGAGTGAACTAAATGGAGTCTAAATGTGTTGTTGGAAGGATAACAATGGAGCTGAATGAGTGACGGCCATGAAGCTGCCGTGGCTCTTCCAGCTCTGCATGCTTCCATCTCAGGACACTACAGCTCAGATCAAATCATTTACTTTGATCCAATGAAATGAAATGGAGTTAGAGAAGGTCAACCCGTGGCTCCACGTTTCTCACTCCGCTCAAATGTAATAAGAGCACACCGAGAGAGGCATGGATTAGGCGGTAATCCACCTGCTTCTCTCTCCCCTTTTGTGATTTGTTTGCATTATCCGTTCTCTACATCTCTCTCCCAAACTCAGACAATTTATTCCAGCCTCATCCTACCTAGGTTATTAGGATTTGCCTCTTTTCTTTCACACATAAGTCCACTAGTTTTGTTGTCTGTGCTCTATTGAGATCTCCACTCTTTGTTACCAAAGACATTCCAGTAATGTTCATTTTATAAACTGAGGTCTTTAACCAAAAAAAGTGATTTTTTAAAAGACTTCTTCTGTACTTCCTTTACATTTATTTTATTTTATTTTTTTCCAATTGTATTGTATATAAAGCATGAAAGGATAGTTAGTGGCAAAGGTCAAAGTAATAGGGTTAACCAGAATCAGAATTTGACAATTCAGTATCAGGCAAATGCATTTCAGCCA
>NC_050524.1:24636554-24640264 GCF_002922805.2 Oryzias melastigma | reverse complement strand
ATATTAGGGCCGGGAATCAATAAAAAAAAACAAATTGATCACAAATTGATCACAAATCTGGAAGAAATTAATTGTGATTAATCACCATTAATTCTTTTTTAAGTTATTTGAAAATAATCATGATATGAAATCATATGTAATTTTGTAGGTTTAAAACGTTTATTTTTAACCCTTTAGAACAGTGTTTAAAACTCAGTTTTGTCTCCTTTTGAATCTTTTGTATGTAAAATAAATGCATATATATATATATATATATATATATATATATATATATATATATATATATACATAAATATATAAATACTCACTTACATCGGTCATTTGTTACATTAAATGTAATATTTGGTTGGCAAATAAGCTTTGCCAAATTGACAATCTCTATAATCTCTAAAGCTGCCTGTTTGTGCAGGTCCTGCCTTATTGTGCATCGTAGGTAAAACTTGTATCTTGACTGAGCCACCAGCCCTAGAAATACAGGAACACTTACCTGGATTATCATGGAAGCTGAGATGGAGCACAGACATAAGGCCTACCTATAATATCATTTTCTATCTTAAGCAGCATCAAACCACTACAACCTGTTACTCGCTGAATATAAAGTGGCATCATTTCAAATATAAAAAGTTGGAGAATTTTCTGTCAGCTCTGTCTCCAAACCTGGTATTTCTGCAGCAAAACTAACTGAAGTTAGTCCAGGTTTGATTCTAGGTCAAACACATACCATCTGTGACAAAGGTTATAACACAACATCAAAGGTGATACCTGGAAGGTATTTGGTGAAAATCATGTCTTTGGGGCATATAGTACAGCAGTCATGTAATTCCTCCTATGTTCAAACCCCTTTTTTGTGTTTTGCTTTAGCTAGTTTTGGGCTTTTTTCTAGTTTTAGCTGAATTTTAATGTTTAGTCATATGTTTATAGGTAACAGACCATTGGAGTAGAAGATTTCTACTCAGCACTAAACCGAACTAAATAAATCTATTAAGAATTTCTATTCAAATCTCTAACAGTGTATTTATAAGATTGCATTGATGGGTAACCCTTTAACACCAGAGATTTTGACATTGTTGTGACCAGAAATAAGTCATTTCTGAGCAATACATACAGTGTACAATAAAATGAATGTGTTTCTGCATCCAAACAGTGAATTCCTCTCTCATCCCTAAAGCTGTGAGTGTTTTGAGCGTTTCTCAGTCGCGTTCCTTCAGGGAGAATCTGTTTGAGCGACTTATCCCTACTTTTAAGCGACTGGTGTCGGGTAGGAGACAGATGTCCTCGTGTTACACCGGTGGGATCAAGGCTGCTCACTGTGAGCAGAAAATAGAATTTGTTCTGGAAACAGTCCGTTGGGAGAAGCGCGCAGGAATGTAATGGGAAGTGACAGCAGGAACTCTGGCTGCAATAGTCATGCATTGATGTGTAAACTGATGTCAATCTATAGCCAGCCTCATAAGAAGTAATATGCTGTCAAATCATGGGGATGTCATTAAAAAGCGGTTGTGTTTCCAATTCAAAACTTGTCATTTCTCTCTCAGGATCTACACATTATACACGTGTGTACCACAACACAAGCTACGAAGAGTCATTTACTTGTATAGAATCTTTACTGTAATAGTAGTATTACATGAGCTGTTATAGCCACTTGAAATCATTTTCCATTTTTTAGCAAGGTTAAAAGTTCTCCCCCAAGCAGTTGGCAACAAATCCAGGGCTGTTTGCTGGTGTAATTGGAGGATTTTTGTTATACAGACATAAATTGTTAGAGATTAGAACAAGTCTGAATGGTCTAAAAAATCAAGTACAGAGTCTGGGTGTGAAAAAAAATTGAAGTTGAGGGAATGATGAAACTGTACTCTCAGTTTTTTAATCCGTACACCCAGAAAAATCCCTATTCTACCACTACTGCACACCATTGATAATCTGTGCTCTTCTTCTTGTAGTCCATGTACACACAGATACATCCCAGTTACATTTGGTGCAGATTTAGAGTAAAATATAGGATGCAACTTTAAGTCTGTTATAGAATAACTTGGTAACTGGACACTTTCTCTTCCCAAACTCTTTCTGCAGCGCCTGAGAGTTTCTGAACAGAGGTTTTACAATCTGCATGCAGAGTCCTGAACTGAGACTATGACTTCATAATCTATGAGCACAAAACCCAAAGTATAATTTATTAATCTGTGAGATATCTAAACTGAGACTGAGGTTCATTAATCTGTGGGAATGACTTACTAACTGAGATTACAGTTTCTGATGTCTTAATCTACACATCTGTAAGGGTGCTGCAGGTTTTTGGGTTGTAGAGAGGAACGGCCGCATCGGCAGTTCCCTTGAGGCTCGTGCAATGACCCAATGTTATTTTGTGCTCATTTCTAACTTGTATAATTTTGACAAAATGTGTTTTTTATGGAGAGTTTTCATTGAAAGTTATTTAATGTTTAAGTTGATTTATTCTGGAATATTTTTCATGCCTTTTTTATTCATAGTAGTGTTGAAAAGTTACATTTTTAAAGTTTTAAAGTTTAGCTTTAGAGTGTTCAATAAATGTTTATCCTGTCAGGTGTGTTTTGGATTTTGCCCCCCCCCCCCAATTTTTACAAAAAATTGTAAGAATTCTGCCCAACACATCTGCGTCTCACCTACTTCACCTTTACTTGTCCTTTTGTATTATTTGCTGGTAAGTGTTCTTATGACTGACACCCGCAGCATGCCCATAGAAAAATGTGCATGATCATTTTTGCTGTCTGGGTGCACCAACCGGCCTAAAATCTTAAAATTTTGACCACTTGTGTACCCTATACAGATTTGTCCATTTTCCCCCTACATTCAGCTCTAATGCACCCCTAAGGGCAGTTGTGATCACGGTAAATGATGTACACTTGTATAGTGCACATATAGCTAAACTGAGGCTACAGCTTATGAATCTTTGTGCCTGGATTGCTAGTCTATTGGAAAGTATAAAAATAAAAGAATTTCACTGATTAAAAAAATTATTATTACTCATCTGCATTTGCCGGGCTCCATATAGAAGTCTTCCAACTGTTCCGGCCCCAAAGCCGGATGAAGGAGGTCAAAGTTGCAACATGAAAAATCCTCAATGGTGATTTCCAATATATTAGGGTTATTTGTACTTATTTTGCAGTTACAAATGCAAATTCATCTTTTTGGCTCTTACAACAGCCAATAGTGACTTTCTGTAGTCAGAAGCTGCCAACAGTGACTCCTTTTTCATCTCAGACTGACTCACATCTGTCAGCTTTATGTTTAGAGTATTCCTCATCATGCAGTGTAAGGACTATTTTCACTTTAAAACCACAGATCTACTTGTTGTTGGAAAAAAAAAGTCTAATCTATTTCTGTTTTATCAGATTGTTGCGGCTGCTTTATTCTGGCTGGAAAAAGTCAAAGTTTGCCTCTTGGTCAATTTTAGTCAGTTCTGTAGTTTTTGAATTACTAAACTGAGGCAGTAAATATTGTCATTTTTACTCTGAGTTCATTTGTCAGGCTTTTTTATCATTCCTGCAACATCCGTCAACTTGATTTAACCTAAATGTACAAGACGTATGTTAACCCTGATGCAAATTTAAAACAGCATTAGGCAGTGGTTCAAAACACACAAGTCTTTTTTAGACCACTTCTCACTCCATTGTGTTATGAAGTCCCTGAAACTGTTCTAGGAAAATTCAACCTTACGTTAAATAAGTATTACT
>NC_050524.1:24629339-24636419 GCF_002922805.2 Oryzias melastigma | reverse complement strand
TTTGGTGTTACAACAGTATTAAGTCATAAATCAACAACAAAATCCCAATTAAATCTACAGGAAAATGTGTTTTTAGTGCAGACATGATTCAACTTAGAAATTAGCCTTTAATTTTTTATATTATTATTCATTTTTATTCAATAAAAGGAAAACATGCAATACGACCTTGAGTGGCAAACTCAGACATAAAACTAATTAAAATGGGGACCGGAAGAGGAGAAATGTATGTTGTCTGCCCCTTTTTAACAAATCCATCAATCAATCAATCAATCAATCAATCAATCAATCAATCAATCAATCAATCATTGGGAAAGAAATAACAAAAATGTATAATTCCATAAATGAACACCATACTTCAGGGATGAGTAGTTTTTATTGACACTAGATAGATTTGTAGTCACTGGTTATACTATTTTTAATGTAGTTTTTAAAACTTGATCTTGTGGCATTTTTAATTTGTCTGCTCAATTTATCTCATTTATTTACTTCACATACTGATGAATCCCATTCCTGTACATAAATTCACAGTATTCTGTGTTTTGGTTTGATAAATATTTCATGCCCTTTCAGATTACATTTTTGTATATTTTCATTAAATTAAGAGGAAGGCATTTTATATTTACGCTTTACATAAATGTTAAAATATTAAAGTTAACAAAATCATAAAACCTTTATTTTCATTGATTTTTTTTGTCACAGTAAAGAAAAAAAGTAAAACCTGACCACAAATAGGCAGGAAAAGCTAACAAAAAAATATTGAGATCTTAGTTGCAATTTTGATTAAAATTGATTTAAGTTACATAAATAAAATAACAAGGAGGTAACTTGTTTTTAATGTTTAACATTGTTTAGGAGTAAATAGTTATAGAAAACTAAGTAAAAGAAAAGAAATTGGGTGGTGGTAGCGGTAACCGCCAAAAATTACTACAGCAAGTTTTGTGATACTTAAATGAATGAATTTATTGTTGAGGTTTCTGTCACCAAACCTGATCTACATGTGTGGGTCCAACACCACCATTCCTGACGCTGATGTCGTATTTCTGATAAGCTAATCTGAACATTTATGGTTTTAGGTCAAATTTAGAGAAGGAATCAGTTCAGGAAAAATGGGGATAACCAAAACGTACTTCATTTTGTCCTGTTTAATTGCTATAAAAGCTTTATTTCTGTTCAATTCAATCAAAATTGGTCTGTATTTTATTTTATTTTTTTTCATTGAGACAGGTCAGATGTGTTGATAGAAAGAAAAGAGCCTGATATGATGTCACGAGTGACAGAAAGTTGGTAGCAAGAGTTCATCTGCTCAAAGTTACTGTTAAGAAAATGTTTTTATCCACTGTTCCCTCCTCAGAATGTCCCCCTAATATTCTTGTTCTAACTAGCAGAAGTTACCAAATGTAGCTCTTTTTGGATTTCTGTACTACCAACACAACTTACTCCCAAGTCGTCACTGATTGACGTTAGGTTAAGACCCCTTCCCACTTTTTGACATTTTGATTCTCCCCAACTCATTTGTTGACGTGCTGGTTGTTTGTAAAATCAGAGGTCCACAACACTCGGGAGAACCGGATACAGTACCGGATGCAGTACCGGATGCAGTACCGGATGCAGTATAATAGAGTACTGGATGCTGTGCCAGATGCAGTATCAAATGCACAATGTTTCGTCACCGCTATCCTTACCTTAACCCTGTACTGGTTCGTGTCCGGTACTGAGTCTGGTAACAGTTCAGACTCAGTACCGGTTCAGGTCTGGGGTCAGGTCAGAGTACTATTACTGGGTTTTGGTACCAGTGTGCGGTACTGGACCGGTTCCGGTATGCGGCCGAGAGGTTGGAACAGCTAATATGTTGAAAAAGGAGTTGAAGAAACCCAAAATGTCAAAAGTGACGTGGAGGGGTCCTTAACCAAACATCAATCTGTGAGGACCTGGGAGTGAGAATGTGTTGGTTTTACCAGTAAATTCACCAAAAATCCATCTGGAATATCAGTTTTCTCAGCCTACATATATACAACTGTTTTTCTAAGCCTAACATTTCCCTGGAAATGCTGTGAAGTGTGAGAAGGGGTGAATGCACACACCTGATGCAGAGCCGGTCGCCCCGGGGCAAACGCCGCTCAACCCGAATGGCGGGCTCCACAAACAGCCGTCGACACAAATGCCTGCGAGTGACTTTTGTGCTTCCCCAGTGAAGAACGGTGATTTCCATTTAAATGATTGCATTAACTCGTCTATCTGCTACTGAAAACTGGGAGCTGTGCAGCGGAGAAACAGCCGAGATACATTTTTCATTATCTTTTTTTTAAACTGATTAGACAAGAAAAGATCATCCAGCCAGCGTGCAACCAAAACTTCATCTACTGTCTCCTCTGCTGCAGGCAGGGAATAATCCATTATTAATCTCCTCTTGACACTCAGTCTGTTGTTGTCATAAATAGTTTAGAGGGCCTCGTGACTCACTCCAATGAATCCAAGTTCAGACTTTGCTCATTCATATTAATTAAGTCTTTTTAATATTGAGTGTTTTCCAGTTTGGCATAAATGGTGTAAATTCGTTAGCGTGTTGACGGGGTTTTGAAAACAGCTGTGTTCCGCTCACTTTTGGAAGTAACATTTTGACTATTTTATGGCACACTTATGCAGGCCAACAGTTGCTTCATGTTTCTTTCATGACCTTTTTCTGAATCTTCCCTTTTTTTTGGATTATTTTTGCTCCCGCCACCTGCAAGAAGGAGCAAATTGCAGATTTCATAACACAACGTGTGCTGTCCTCTCTGCACTCACAGAGGTGAATAATATCTGCAGGCTCTGAAAGGGAATCCTTTTATTGCTTTTTTCCCCCCACACCTCCTCATTATTGCTTAAATATTTATCTTTTATAAAGTGAAACCTAATGATGCACCGTGAAGAAAACTCACGTCTTTTTATTTTCAGACTAGGCTAGTCTAAATTTAAACAGACAAGCCCATGCTATATTTGTGCGAATGCTTCAAAGCATTCACACTATAGTGATTCTCCTGCTCCTTTCTGGAGTTTTTTTGGGCATATAAAAACCTAATCACACTTTTAATGACTTTTGTAGTATTGGTATCAAAACAAGCAACTCGTTAAGGACATTACTGATTGTACTTTTGGTATAAACTTATAGTTTTTGAAATATTGAGCAAAATATGACCCATAGGGAATTAATGAGAAATTGCTCCAAAAACTTGTTCAAAAACTTTATAAACTTCTGAACTTCTGCAAATACTTTCAGGTAGAGAAGCAACTACTTTGTTTCTAGGGTAATTTGGAATTTAGCTTTTATTTTAGCAACATGTTAGCTGTTTTGGCTAATATAAACAATGTTTTGAAGGCTAATTTGGAGTTTAGCTCATATATTTGTGTTATGCTAGCTGTTTTGGGCTAATTTAGACATTTTTCCAGTTTTTTTAAGCTAATTTGGGATTAGCTAATATTTAAGTATTATGCTAGGTGTTTTGGATCTCTTAAACATTTTTCCAGTTTTTAGGTTGATTTGGAGTTTAGCTCATATTTTAGTATTATGCTAGCTGCTTTGGCTAATTTAAACATTATGTCCAGTGTATTAGGCTAATTTGGAGTTTAGCTAATATTTTATCAACATGCTAGATGTTTTGGCAAAATTAAACATTTTTTTTTCAGTTTTTTGGGGGGCAAATTTGACACTTAGCTAATATTTAAGCAAGCTTTCGCCTTCAGCATTTTCAGCTATCAGCTTCAGCTGTTTTAACTATCAGCTCTAGCATCTTCAGCAGCCACATTCAGCTTACAGCATTCACACTAGCATTATTGCAGGTAATGCTGTATTTCTAGTTTTATTTGTAATCAAAAGAGATGGCATAATTCCAAGGAAAAAACTCTTTAAAAGTTGGAGCATGTTTCCACCCAAAAAACATTGTTCTCATCAGCTTCAAAGATCCAGCCCAGGGGCTGCGCCTCATGCATTTTTCCACAGCAGTTGGAAACATGCAGTTCATATAAAACCTCTGCTCAGACAGCTTTCATTGGACATACATGCTTTTTTATTTAGTCACGCCTAGAGCTATAATCACTGGACTTCAATCAAATACCAAGATTTTTTTTTGTAATTAAGACGATTGCAATATCTTGTCTTGCTCAAAATATGTTTCCAGTAAGTTTGGAGCGTCTGTTTAAAGTTGCATTCACACAATGCATTTGGAAGTCGATTTTATGTCCAAAAATGTGCCTGACGCCTTAGCTGTGTGTGGGAGGAGCTACCAATAATTGTTTTCGCTACATGGAGCGTTGTCTGTGTATATCTCATTACAATAGATAGAAGACAGAGGATTTTTGAAATTACATTATTTTTTTTAAAAGCTCTACAAAAGCATCAGTAATCCAGTTTCCACGTCTGGGTTCATGAGATCATTCGGTATGGTGAGTCTAACGGCTGGGTTGGGTTTGAATGACAGACGCTTTCTGACACTAGTTCCATGTTTTTGACCCAGTTTGATTGCTTGCTGCCCCACATGAGTTCAAGAAGGTAAACCTAAGTATAGAACTAGAGGACCTTTTTTTTATTAACTCAAATAGGAAAATTGTTCAGGTGACCCCGGCAGGCTGCCTCCCCATCCTGCAGTGGCTCTCTGTCTGCCGGCCAAACACCCGCCCGGGGGCCAGTGGACTTCACTTGCTTTGGGAATGCTTTGGATATAGATCAAAAGACTATCAGCGTGGAACTTCAAGTAGATTATTTTTAACTGTTTTTCTTTTTTTTTTTTTGCTTAGCTCAGTCAATACCTGGATTACTTCTAACTTCTAAGCACAGGCTGTGTCCACTTCAGCCCCCCCTGGATTGACCTTGTGTATATTAGGAGACATTTCTTTATTTTTGGCTCCCTTGGAGCAAGACGAGCCTTCTGTCACACTCTGGAGTCAGTCAGGAGCAGCTGTAGACTTTGATCAAAGATAAAGAAATGTGTGAAAACTCTGTCTAGCATGCATCCTGAAAAGTGGCACCAGTGAAGAGTCCATTTTGGGGTTTTTGTTGTATAGCAAGTAGAAGCAAATTAGTGCCACAGGCCTGAATGGATTTAAATACAAACAAATGTTTTTTGTTTTTTTCTCTGTGAATTAAAAAAAAAGTTAAACAATGATAGAATGATTTTCTCTTTCGAATCCTATAAATTCATTTTAATCCCAAGTTTTCCATCAGATTTCAGGATGTACACATTTTCCATTTCTATCATGTTTCTGACTGATGCTCGTCTGTGTGTCTGCATGGTAAAATAAGTTATAATGATGGAGATCAGAAGTCTCCACGCCATTGGCTGGATTCACATCCTGGCTACTTTGCCAAATCTTTCAGAAAACAGATTTATATTTGTCCTTTTCACATACCTCTGACCACAGGCGGCGGTCGAGCAGCCATCGCAGTGCTTTAAGAGAACATTTATAAAGCCTTTATGGTAGTAGGGATTTATTGTTATATGATCAGTAATTAGTTCCATTAGTAGATCCATCAGCCTGGATCTGCGTAATCTGTATAATTTTATGGCGTGCTGAGCTCCTTGAGCCAGTGTTTCATTATGGAACCACTGACCTACATCAGTTCAATTTACAGACTTATTGCTTCACTTTTTGCTTTAATAGTTGATATTTCAGAAATTCATTTAATTGATATAATAAAGTATTATTAGGGTCTCGTTATTGATGTCAAGGTAAAAGTGTCATTATTTCACAGAAAGAAACTGCAAGCTTTAATGATAGTCTCTCATTTGCATGAAGGATCACTTTTTTGTTGAAGTAGTTTGATTGATTTTAATGCCTGCATGTGAAACCATGCTGTCAAAACATTTCATTAGTACTAATTCTTTCAATGCTACATTTGTCAGGACTGCTGTGCTTTAAGACTAACTTTAATTTGTTGAAAATGTCAGCGTAGATGTTGGGCATGCAGGATATTGAATCCTTTGGTCGGGATTGGCCTGTCTCAAAAATCAAAAATCTACCTGGTTAATTGGAGCAGAAGCTTGTAAAACAGCAAAGACGACCCCTCGTTGATTGAAAGAAAGCCCTCCACACAAATCAGATAAGAACAAAAGCGGCCAAGAAAGACTCTGTGTGTCGCTCACTTATGTACTCTGCTTTGAGGGAGCAGCATTTGACATCCAGGTCTTCCTACGGTGGCCCAGAAGTGCAAATCTCATTAACAAACCACTCAACGTAAAAACATATTAAAGATCACAATGACAAATAAATAAATAAAAAAAGCTTTACATTTTAGAAAATCTAAACAAAGTTCCAGAAAAAATGAACAAAATAAAAATGAAACATTTTGGAAAAAAATGAAATGCTAAAAAAATGAAACACAAGAAGAAACTGGAAAAGGTAGGAACTATGGGACTTCACTGATCGGATGATAACGTTTATCCGTCATTTCAATTAAAAGTTTTTTGTGAGTGATACTGGATCTGGTCTGATATGTACGGATCATCAAACTTGTATTAGTTGTGGATCTTGAAGACATTACAAAAATCAAACATCATCCAATCGTGACGTATATTATCCCATATTACCTATCATTCCATTCAATAAAGTAAAAAAAAATCTTTTCCAGATTCTTATTGTGTTTTGTTCTTTTTTAACATTTCTATATAAAAAAATACTGTAAAATATTTTTGTTATACTTTCTTTTTTTTGGACTTGTATTTTTGGTTTCTGGAATTTTATTTTAATTTCCAAAATATAATGTTGTTATTTTTATTATTTGATTTGCTTTTTTAATTGTCATCTTGATCTTTAGTATGTTTGAGAGTTGAGTGGTTTGTTGGTATGATTTGCACTTCAGGGCCACCGTAGCTTCCCTTGTGTGTGTGCTTCATGCTAGCAACAAAGGTCAAAAATAAAGGGAAAAGGAGTAACTGAAGGTAAATCTCAAAGCAAAGTGAAGATAAAACACATGTACAGCAAGTATATGTAAAACCAAACCTGTTTTTTTTTTACCTGTATATGAGAAGTTAAATTTGTAGTAAGTTTATTTATTTGTTGTTTAAAGAACTAGAAAGTTGTTGAATGTTGTATTTTGGTAGATTACTA